>NW_023270431.1:11628507-11816281 GCF_011800145.1 Mirounga leonina
AGAAAGAAAGAGAAAGAAAAATGAAGGAAGGAAGGAAAGAAAAAAGAAAAAGGGAGGAAGGAAGGGAGGAAGAAAGGAAGGAAAGGGAAGGGAAGGAAGGAAGAAAGAAAAGGGAAGGAAAGAAAAAAGAAAAGAAAAGAAAAAGGAAAAAATATTAAATACATATGGTTGCAATAAGAAAATATAAATTAATGGTCCCAGATATGATACGCAAACTGTTTCATTGTTTGAAATAGAATGAAAACTTTGCAAATTTATGAATACATTGGACCTTGTTAGCTCATAAATATTTAAACATTATCTTGATGAGATCATCAAAATTGCTAGAGAAACTGGTTTCTTGTTTGTTTTAATTATTACATATTATGAGGAAAAGTTTTCTAATAGATTATGTGCTATTGGATGGTATTCTATGGAAAGCATGACTAGTGTGTGTCTGATATAAGGAGGCATAGCAATTGATATATTTAAAAACTTTGATATAAATGAATTTCTTTCATAAGCTGTAATGGCATTTGGATCAAAGGAATATGGTTAATAGTTAACATTTTTACTATAATATCAAATATCTTCTCAATGTGTCTTCAAAAATTCATGTGCATGAAATTGCTTTATAAACTTGTAAGTTTTTCTTTCTTTTGTTTTCTGTTGAAGCATAACTCCATTAGTGGAAAATGAAGATACTTTATGTAGATTTTTTTCCTCTATCAAACTCTTCAGGAACATTCCTCTTCTATACATCAAAGCCTTTCTTTGGTCACACTGCCCTTAATAGGTCTCAATATTGCTAGCTTTTAAAATAAAAGCACTGAAAACTTCATTTATATTCTTCTTATAATCAACTTTATCTCATCTCTGTCTAGACAATCATTAAAAAAAAATAAGCATGCAGCATTGCCAAAAGAAACTGAAGTAGGCAAAGGAGCCTAAATTGTCCTTGTCTCTCCTCTCTAGTCAATTTACTTCTCTACCCAGGTTTCTGATGGGTATCTGTGTTTGTGCGTGAACTCTGACTATATCTACCTCAGCTGCATACTCACTTATCTGAGTCCAATAGCATCGAGGCTCTAGATTCAAACGGGGTGGGGAAGACTAGGAGAGAGAGGGAGAGATTGTGTTAGTCATAGGGCATATGGCTCAGTTTCACTTGGTGTGAAAAGCATTCTCTGCCTGGTTTACTTACGCCTTCCACAGATGCCCTCATTCCCCATCCCATTTGGGTGGCTTTCCTTGTTCTCATGGTGCCTCGTACTACCTCTCTGATAGCACTTAACCTACTTTGTTGTCTTATATGTGTCCCTTTATCTTCATAAACTAAGGAAATTTACTAAACCCTAATATAGCGCCTGATAATTCAGTTATTTGATGTATGGCTTCTGAATAAATGGATGAATGCAGCCCAAGATGTGCTGTAAATATGAGATTAACAATAACAATAATGAGAAAGATAATAGCCAACTCTTACTGAGCACTTACTAAGTGCAAATGCTTTTCTAAGTGCTTTTGCCCATTATCTTATTTCATCTTTATTACAACCCTAGAAGAAAAAGAATTATTATGGGCTTCATTGTCATGAAAATAATTTGCATGATAATTATTCTGATATCTCCACTTTCCTGGTATAACCTATTTTTCCCTACTTATCTTCACATTATTAAATGCTTTAATGAAGTGCAGATCAATTTTGTTATAAATTGCCAATCTAAAAAGAGAGCATTACCTGCTCTAAAATAGATACAATTTAGGATATATCTGTATCTTAGACCATTTTGTGGAATGTTGCATAGGAAAAATGCTGGTAGAGAAGTCTATGCAGTAAGTTAAAAGCATAGACATGATTTGTGTATTTACGTTGTATGACAGTACACAGGGGAGAGAAGACATGTGTAGCAGCAAAACCACTATCACTAAACAAAATATTTTTATAGACAGATGTTCAGGAATCCACTAGGAATTAAAATAAAGTAAACGCATTATGACTCTACCATTCCTTTTTCTCAGGTTCACGTGCTAATATTTATTTCCACCTGAATCATTTTTGTTTGTTCGGTTAGGAGGATTTGGAAATACACTTGAGATCAGTGTGTGTTTTTTTTTTTTTGTTGTTTTTTGTTTTTTTTTTTTTTTTTGTTGTTGCTATTGTTTGTTTGCTTTGCTTATGGCATTAGTTCCTTTTGTTTTAGTAATATGTAACTGTTCTGTTTGTTTACTAGTGATCAGGAATAAAGTACAAACCTGTTCCTGTAAAGTGATACGTTTTTTTCCCATGCATTACTCTTGCCATTCTCCATTACATATGAATCATCAGCAGTATTAAAACTATACACTGAGAAGTTTGTTGAACTATCTTGAGACATTTTTTCTCTTGCACTTCCATTTAATATCAAAAGATCAACTTTGATTATACATTTTCATTTTTCTGAAAATGTCTAGTAATTTTCTCCCCAACTCTACATCATTTGGAAGGTGTTTTCCTCTTAAAGGAATGTGCTTTGATGCCCAGGTTAGCATTTACTGAAATGTGAATGATTTCAATTTGCTACTTAATCTGAGGTCATCCCCCAACCTTTCTAAAATTTCCTACTTATCCTTCGGTCTTGAATCCTGCATCGGGAAACTTGGGAACAAAGCTGAATGATTAGAGCTCCCAGGACTGAACACACAAACACTCTTCCTCTTGACTTCTTGCCATATTTGAAATATTCTGTGATTCGCTGAAGACCTTTTCCAGTTATGGTGTCAGGTGCTATTGCAAATATATTTAATATTCAATGTTTATGTTTTTTAAATACACATGTTATGAATATGAAAAAATAGGATGAGAAAAGCGTTTTCATTATTACTATTTCCAGTGGTAAGAACTAACTAGATTTTTTTAGTTGGACAATTACATGTCATAATAAACCTATTTTAATAAACCTATTCTAAGGTTGTACCAACCTACTTTAAAGTTGAAAATGTCAGATAATGTGATATAAGATAATTAGAATTTTGATGTCTGATGTTGCTCTGACAGTAAGAGAAAAAAATTGGAGTATTAGTTTCTTCACTAATTTACTAAGCTAGGCTCCTCCATGCTATCCCTGTGCTAATCCACAGGGACACAAATAGAACTTCAAATGTGACACTGTTTACCACATCTTATAATTTAACAAGCTTAGTAAAAAATTCATGAAAAGTAAACACTCATAACTCTCTTCATCAGAAGACTCATTACAAAATTAGATATAAATATTGGATTTGGAATTCAGAGAAGAGAGGAATTTAATATTAGCTAAAATAAGCACAATGTATCTTTTTAAAAGTAATTAACCAAGAATATTGAGAACAGAGCTGAAACAACGTAAGTTAAAGTTGGAGATGGTAAAGCATGGGAAGTTAGTCAATGAAGGGGAAAATAAAGAGCTGAGACAAGAGGATAGTGCTAGAGGTCTAAGAAGGATAGGCAATCCTCACCCTAACTTTAACCTTAACCACTAATCCTAGCAGACTTTACCCAGCAACCCAGTATTAAAGCATGGGTTGTGCAGGACCCAGACAGTTGTTCTGCTGGGAACAGCACTTAACACAAGATTTTGAGCATTTCATTACTGCCAGTAGCATTGCCCTCCTCCCCCACAGCCCCTCACCACCCCCCAGCCCCCAGAATGGACATGGCTAACAAGCCCTTTCCTAGAGATGGGTAATCAAAGGAAAGAAAATAAATTAACAAATAAACAAAAAATAACTTCTGACCCTGAACCTAACCCTAGCCCTAACCCTGACCTTTAACACTAACCCTTACCCTATCCCTAGTAATGAAAAACTCATTGAGGAAGTATCTTTGGGAGAAAAAGAACTGATATGCCTGAATGTAAAGTGGTTCTAAATTGAGCTTCATTTTTGTAATGCAAAATATTTTTCAAATGTTCTCAGGATTTTGAACAGGTAAAGTCTTAAAGCTGTTCTTGGCATGGTTAAATGTCATCTTACAATATTTATCAATTTAATATAGTATATTTTATACCATTATAATTAGTGTATTTTATAAAATCCGTTTTTGAGAATTGATACTTTATTTCTATTCTCATATTTCAATGGAAGTTTTATTCAAAGTTCTCACATATGTCTTTGACATCAGAGTCTTGCTGTAACCTAAGCCACTTGAATCATTTAACATGTTTTTTCCAGAGCACATCTTCACGTTTATTTAAATTTGAGATATCACAGCACTTTTTGATTTGATTCTGGCTCTGGAAATTTTAATGCAAGCCTAAGGTGTCCATTTGCTATTCATAATCTACACAAGGTAACTATTTAATATATTTCTTAAAGGATCTTTTAAAAACTTGACAGTCAACCCCTGCAACTATCAAAGCATATGCTTATGATTAAGTCGATGTTAAAGTCTGTTGGCTTTTATTATTCTGTTTGTAAAGAGTGTGTAGTGACTTCTGTAAGTGTTCAGAGCTAGCACTAAATGATCATTTGGTAAATGTGTAGAGCCTTTATACGGACTCATAGTATCTACGGTAACTTTTCTTAGAAATAATTTTTAGATGGAATGCCTCAGTCGAGGTCCCAGAAACAGTAAACTTAAGATAATTTGAAGAGAATTTAACAAAGAGACTATTAACGAAGGTGTGGCAGAGGGTTGGAAGATCACAAGGGTCAGGGCACTGTCCCATGGTTGGTAACAGGGAAGTTATTACCAACCCTCAGCCTGAAGACACGAGAAGAAAAAATGACTTCTAAGATTTAAGAAAGGGAGAACAGCGTAGAGAGATTTACCCTATTTGACTTTATACAAAGTGAGATTGTAATCTCTCTCTTCTTCCTTCCTCTGATCTAAAAGTGTTCTGCATTTGTTTAAATCAAGCAGAAGCTAGACCAAGAAAGCCTTTTGTTAGATCAGCCTTCTGGGGTAGAAACAGGAGGAGAAGGAAGAGTGTGTGAGATGAATCTAAAGAGGCAAATTAAAGATATCCTGTACAGGGAAAACGTGAATCCCTCGTGTGTGAGTGTGTGTGTGTGTGTGTGTGTGTGTGTGAGAGAGAGAGAGAGAGAGAGAGAGAGAGAGAGAGCGAGAGAGAGAGAGAGAGAAAGAGAGAAACAGAAAGATAACAAATTAACTTAAGGTTTCCCCCCCCCCCAAATCTGTCAACATGTGGGATTTGGATTCAAGCTATATTAAAGGTTAAACTTTCGAATTGTTATCCAGAAAGAGGGGGAAAAGAATATCCATTGTTATGTCTCCTGTCTAGTAAACCACTCTAAAATATTACTGCCCAACCCTAACCACTAATACCCAGAATGCCCCACCTGTAGAAAGGAAAAGAGCCCTGGGTTTTTATTCTGCAAGTAAATATACAAGTTTCATCACATAAATGTAGAGTTGAAATAACAAAAATAATTTGCAGGAAAAATTTAATTATTCAACCACTGAATGTGAGTAATACTCTATAAACACTGGACAACTAAGGTGGATAAGAGAAAAGGATAACTAAAGCAGAGAGGCTGAAAAACAAATCAACTTAAAATAATAGAAAGTAGACTTTCCAGGATCGCATATGGTGAATTCTTTCCTTGCTGGGTAGGTACAGATAAAAGATGTGTGCAGAGATATTTTTGTCATGCAGCTGCAAAGGTAGGCAGATCTGCTTCCTATGATTGATATTGTTTTTCCTTTTAATATGACAGAATTTCTTGAAAAAAATAAAACAACTGTGCTCCCAGGGATATTGGGAACTGTGCTGTACATGGCAGATGTATGGTTTGTATACAATAGTCAAACACATCAAATACTTTTCCAATGCTGCAGCATTATTAGAAAAGGAATAAGACAGTCCTGGCTTTGATGGTGCAAGAAAGAGAGCACATTATAAAGGGATGCTGGAGGAGACAAAAGGAGGAAAGAGAAAGGGAGAGGGAATGCAAGACAATAATTATGAGAAGGTGATTTTGAGAAAGAGAAAAAAGGAAAAGTAGAAATGGAAAGATAATTATAATTGGAAGGAGAAATAGGGGAAAAAAAAAAAAAAAGAAAAGAAAACAGGATCCCTGAAATGCTGCAGATAATTCTAATGTGACAGAGTTGCATTTTTCCTTACATAATGCCAACAGGTTAAAGCACACACACTCAACATGCACAGGAAATCTGTGTACTTGGTAGTATAATGTTAAAAGATCAGTCTTTTTTCCAGACAACCTTCCCAAGTGTTGCTCTCTGCCACTTCGGGAGAGGTAATCTGTCACTGACAAGTAGACCAGGTGGGAACAGGTGAGTCCAGAAGTATGTGGTGAAGGCAGTGAAAACCAAGGTGTATTGTAATTGGAAGGAATGGGCGCATGACATATGGATTGGTGCTTTGTGAGCCATTACCTCATGTGCAACTCACCGCAAACCTGCAAAGTTTGTTGAACAGTCTTTGTCCTATGATACCTCTTCGACATACTGTGTTTTTCATATAGGTCGTTATCCATATTAACCAAGCAGCCATGAGACTGCACTTTGATGGATTTGCCAGTCTGAACATTTATTCCACTTGATCATTAAGTAATGTAAATCAAGTTCCCCTGTTAAAGACAAAAAATTGTCATGATACTTGTTGAAGGCAGTAAAACAGGCTTTATTCAAGGGTGGGTGTAGCAGTAAGTGTAGAGATCCCTGGAGTGAAGTCTGTCACTGGCGGAGAGAGATTAGACTCAACTCCAAATATAACATTGGCAAGTGGAAATTTAAAGCCATGACTAAAAGGAAGCATCAGAGGTAAAAAGGGGCTCTAGGGTTAAATCAACTTAACAGGATTCTTACCAAGGTAGGCCAGATGATGAGACATCACCTGGGGGGATGGTGGAAGATGAGGAACCTGATTAGATATCAAGGTGTTATCAGATATGGAAGGTGGGAGATTCTGAAAAAAACAGACTTAGTAAGATTCTTGCTAAAATTGGGCAATACAGAGAACAACACTGGAGCCAAAAAGAGTATAGCCCAACCTGATTGGGTTTGGTCAAGGAGAGAATTTTTGCCCTCCCAAACAAGTTCTGTGAGAATGTAAAAACAAATACAAGACAACAGCAAAAAACATTGCTGACGGTTGTTAACTTTTCTCAACAAAATGAACATGATCATCATGTCTTTTAAATGTTTTCAAAAAAAGAAGCCAACAGTTTAACAAATGTTTTTAAAACATCACTACACAGCATTAACATTTTTAAAAAAATTGTATGCAATCCAAAAGGGATCTTGGCTTACAGAAAGAAGAAAGAGAAGTACCCTTAGAAAGTAAAATAAATGGATTTAAATTAATAAATTATGAATGATCAAGAGTCAGATTCTTTTTAGCTCCAAGTGACAGAAAGTCACCTCTAATAGCTTAATTATATATGGCATTTTCATCATCAATTCTCTGACAGCAACCAGGTGTCCTACAATTTAATCCAATTCTGACACTAACTCTCTCGATTCAGCACAGACCCACAAGTTTGGGCTCAGCTTCCCAAGACGGGTCACCACTTCAGACGCTAGCCTAAAGTCTCAGAGATCACCCAGCAACCCACACTTTTGCCTAGCTAACTATAAATATGGGAACTCTCAAGACCCCCTGCATATTAGAAAGTTGGCTAGAATGAGTCATAGAACTCAGGAAAGTTCCATACTATGATTGCAGCTATCTGATAAAGGTTACAACTCAGTAACAGCCAAATGAAAAAGATGCATAAAAAAAGAGTGTGGTGGGGGGAGAGGAGCACAGAGCTTCCATGACATCTTCTAACATGCCACCCTCCTTGATCATTGATGTATTCACCAACCAGGAGGCTCCTGAACATCGTTATTCAAAAGTTTTTACTGAGACTTTATGACATAGGCATGAATGATTAGATCATAGCCACATGATTGAACTAGAGGTTGTGGAGTGGGGAGGAAGGTGTCAATTCTCTAATCCTTTGGCTAACCCCTTCCTTGAAACTATTTAAGGGCAGCATATGAAATATGAGAACTACTTATCAGACTGATGGCAAACAGTTGGTGTTCTTTCGAATTATCCCAGCAGAGAAATTAGGATTATATTACTCATTTTTTAGTCTTCTCTTATTTTGAGCCAATTCAACAATATTGAATTGTTCTCTGTGATGAAAAATGGATGGCTGTTTTATTTTCAACTTCTTTAACACTGTGATTTTGAAAACTCTTGATAGTGTTACTTACAAAAGTTGAAAATATAAGATACAGAAAGATTTTATATAATTTAATCTCCTGCACAGTAGAAGAGTAGAACAGCATGTTTTTAATAAAAATATCATTTGAAATTTGGCACAGAGATGTGGACATTTCAGATAATTCATTGATCATCATTTGGGTTGTCTGAGCTCAGGAGAGGAAGATTATCTTAAGTAGAAATTACTGAATATCAGCTGTTTATGGCCTTATAAAATATTAATATTAAGTAAAGTCTCTGCTAATAAAATTTGCCATGTACTTGGACTTAAATACCACAAAAACAATTAAGAGAAGAAATTAACATTTCTAATGTGTTTAAAAGATTATAAGAAGAGGACTAAAGATAAAAGTTTTGCTTGGAGATGCATACTTGCTCATCCTTTTATTTATTCATACAACCAAATATCTTTGTTGAGCACTAACTGCATGAAAAGCCAATTGTGTTAAGTTCTTGGGTTATAAAAATAAAGAAACATAGTTCACATATTTCAGGAGCTTAGAGATGAAAAGGCACAAAGACCTGTTCCTGGTTTCATGAAGCATAAATCCGGTCAGGGAGATAGAAAAGTAAATAGATAGTTCAAAGAAAGTGTGATACATTTTATTCATAGCCTCTAGGTATTATAAGAAACGAAGTAGAGCATTTTTTCATAAACTAGAGTGAGGCCTTGAATAGGAGTGACAAAAGCTAAGTTTTGAGAGCGTAGTAGAAGCTGAGCCAGATGTTGAAGGGAAGGGCTAATGCACACACATGCATTGGGAAGGGCCAAGGTGTGACAGGTTCTGGGGACTTCAGTTTGTATGATGAGCGAGTGTGGTACGGGGAATGGAGTGATAGGAAATGAGCCTGTGGGGTAAGAGATGATTCCGATACTAAAGGAGGATTTTGAATTTAATCTTTATGATCCATTAAAGCATGTTTAATTAGTAAGTGACCTCTTCAAATTGATGTTTTAAAAGATTTTCTAGGTAGTTGTATAGCGGATTGCTATATCCTAGGCCAACTGAATTTAGTAAGTAAGTGAAAGTTTTATAGATTTCACCAGGGTGTGGAAAGGATGTAAAGTACCACAGACCAACAGATGGAGAAGTGTAAAGTTGAGTTGCTTTATTTGTTTTTTTTTTAATTACTCTGGATATATTATTGGCTTGGCAGTGCCCACTTAGAGACAAAGGGAGGTAGAAAAACAACAATGGGAAGATATATATATATATATATATATAAACTGAGAAGTGTTTTGTCGGTAGCATAGTGTTCAGTAAATTAGCACCAGGTTGGTACTGTCACATAATTTGCTGTAGGAGAACCACAAAAGCAGCTTGTAAGAACAGATGAGCCAGGGCACAAATAAAGCAATGAACATAAATCAGAGAAACTTAATTTAGCATTGGACATCTAGATGGCGGTCAGTGAGCTGATCATTATTACCATACTGCCATGCACAGAGGAGACTCAAAAAATATTTGTTGATGGTAATTGCAAACTCAAAAAGTAACATGACTAACATTTTTCCCCCCATTCAGGCCATCTTGGTCCAGAAAACATTTAAGTGTTCATCACGATTAGTAAAAAGATGCCTTGTGGAAAAAATATTTTGACCATTATCTGGATTTTAAGATACTTTTAAATATTATGTTTATCTTTCTAAAGAAGAGGTAATTTATTTACACACTGTGTTCTGTTTCCAGTAGAATGTCTCATCTGTGCATGTTTCTGACGATTGAATATTTAGTTTGGTTTTATTTGAAACACAGGTTTAAGTATGTAATCCATTAAATTTAAAGGCAAATATTATTAAATATGACTATTTTCAATGTCACAGTAATCTCACCCAGGATTAATCCTTTGACTATTACATTACTAATTTCACTTGAACTTGTCAACCTCACATGAATTCCTCATTTTTTGTGTGCACTAAAAGTCTCAGTGTTCTTGCTTAACTCAATTGAAAAGGTTGCCCACATGTTTCTTTATATTGTCAAAAAAAGAAAAAAATTTGGGACACCTGGGTGGCTCAGTTGGTTAAGCATCTGCCTTTGGCTCGGGTCATGATCCTAGAATCCTGGGATGGAGTCCCATATCGGGCTCTCCGCTCAGCAGGGAGCCTGCTTCTCTCTCTCCTTCTGCCACTCCCCCTGCTTGTGCTCTTTTGCTCTCTCTGTCAAATAAATAAATAAAAACTTTAAAAAATATATTAAAGAAGAGAAAAAATTTATAAATATTAGCTTTATTTAAACATGGTCCTACGCAACTGATAAGTTATTGAACACTACATCTGAAACTAATGATGTATTATATGTAGGCTAATTGAATTTATTTTATTTTATTTTAAAGATTTTATTTATTTATTTGACAGAGAGAGAGAAGGCGAGAGAGGGAACACAAGCAGGGGGAGTGGGAAAGGGAGAAGCAGGCTTCCCGCTGAGCAGGGAGCCCGATGCGGGGCTCGATCCCAGGACCCTGAGATCATGACCTGAGCCGAAGGCAGTCGCTTAACCGACTGAGCCACCCAGGTGCTCCAGCTAATTGAATTTAAATAGAAAATTAAAAACAACAACAACACAAAAAAACAAACAAACAAACAAAAAAACATAGTCCTTAGCATGAGAAGAGGTGAACTGAAGGTGGAACAAAACCTAAAATAATTTATCCATATATTTTATACTCACACTTAATAATGTTACTTTGATAATAGGAAATGAAGATCACCATCGCATATGTAGCTCAGGCTATAATTTAGGAGAAATTCTCCTTTATTCTTCAGACTGAGTTGAAATTCAAACAGAAGCTGATTTCATTTTTTAAAGTTTTTAAAAATAATTACGTCCGCATACCATATATCCTCTGATGTTGATTTCCTTTTTGTTATTGTTAGAAAATTTTCCCTGAAAATAAAGAGCACTGTCTGAATTCCTCTGCTAGAGTTGTTCATTTCTGCCTCATTCTTTCCTGTGTTGTTCCAGTTTTCCTGAGATATGTTCATTTAAAACATTTAAACTTCAAGTCGGGAAAGAAATGCAACACAAAATTAAAATGTTTTTAGTTAGGATGAAATGCAATATAACACAATACCACACAACATAATAGTTTATGCTGTTTTGTAAACAGGAACGATCACGCCTACCTGGGCATTTAAAAATACTGTTCTCTAAAATTCGTCTAGGCTCAATACCATTATTGTAGATGGCAACATCTTTTCTTATAAGAGTGGCCTGGAGAAAGGGATAAGCAGGAGAGGTTTATACTGTTTATTCATTAGTTGACACATAACACTTGTGCTTCATTTTCATTGCCCTGACTTAGTTACATGGCTACACCTAGCTGCAAGAGAATGTGTAAATACGGTCTGTATCCTAGAAGTCACATGCCCAGATGAAATCGGAGAAGGAAGAACAGATATTGGGAGATGATTAACAGTCTCTACTATGCTTAGTACGTTGGGGATATTAAGCTGTGTCCTCTCTCTACTTGATGTTTGCTAGTTTTTATTTTTTTTTATTTTTTTTTTTAAGATTTTTATTTATTTATTCATGAGAGACAGAGAGAGAGAGGCAGAGGGGGAAGCAGGCTCCCAAGGAGCAGAGAGCTCGATGCGGGACTCGATCCCAGGACCCTGGGATCATGACCTGAGCCGAAGGCAGACACTTAACCATCTGAGCCACCCAGGCACCCGATGTTTGCTAGTTTTTAAACAGCAGGATTACAAACTTTTTTTCCCCCCATGAACTTTCTCCAAATTGGATTATAAATATTTTCTGAGAATGAAAGATTTATTTGGTAAGTAAATGCACCTGGTAAATGCATAGATTTAAACAATATTACATAAGTTTATGAGACAGAAACCCCAGTACATCTTTTTTTTAATGTTTTACTGTTCCATAAAATATTAGAAAGACCTTTTGTGGTCTCTATTTGAATGTTTTAATAATTTCATTTTAATGAAAGAAACATCCATATATAATGTCAGACTTGCTAGAAACACAAAGTTTTCTGAACTCTCACTGCACTGAAAGAAATGCTTTTCTAAAAATAAAATGTACATGTTGGGAAAATGTTCAAATCAATGTGCTAGTTGTTACGTTCAAAATTCCATTACTGTTAATGAGATTTTTCCCAGCTGTGTCCCTGAAAGATGGATACTTATTCTTTTTTTAAAAAAAAATTTTTAAAGAAAATCATTTTATCAGAGCAGTCGCTTTTCATTTCATCTGTGGGTTGATGGCATTTACTCTACACAAAATGTTGGACTTTTATGTAAGGAAAAAATAAGGTATTTGTCCACTACATCTGTATGAGTCACAAACAGTTCACTGACATGAACTTTAGCACTTTAGCACAGTTCTGGTATGGAACTTCTGCATAATTCATTATAAAAGAACATGAAGCATTCAGAAATCGGTGTTCATTCAGGGATGTGCTACAGTATTAGCACAAGGAAATCTGCCTTTTCTATACATAATTTACACGAAGCAGCTGATAAGTTTTATGATTCATAATACATTTATTTTGATCCCTTTAGAGTTGTTTGGAAATATCTTAAAAGTAACACATTAAGAGGAATTATACTAAAACCAATTTTCTCAGCATTTTTTTATTAGTTTCTGTTTTGCATACATTTCTTTGAAAGATAATTAGTAGTGATTAAATCCAGATTTCTAAATTTTTTAAATAGGTAATATATTCACATGATTCAAAAAACAAAATGGTAAACGGATATATACCCTTAAAATTTGTTAACATGATTTTTATCTTATCACCCCTTACTTATACCACACAGACTTGCTTCTTCATAAGAAATAGAAAATTGATTTATATTATGCACAGGTCCTGCCGGCAGGACTTTATATTAATATAATCAGAGCTAAAGCCTTTGGCCATTTCCTTTAGTTTGATTCTCCACAAGGCAGGAGAAGTGTGTATTAGGATCATCTGCAGAAACATTTGCAAAACATACCCTGCCCCCACCACCACCTCCCCAAACTGTGCCTTACTAAGTTACAAGTTATTACCATTGATTCGACTTTTTGTGTCTTCTGCTTGGGACATAAGTGGTGATGAGAGTCTTTTTTTTTCTAGAAACTCTAAAACACATTAACGTTTTCCATTTAAAAAAATAATTACACTTCCTTCAAAGGAAAAAAATATATATATAATTATCCTCCATGTTTTGATGGGGAAACAACATAAGTAAACACAATTAATCCCATGAATAAAAACTGTTAATCCTATAAAATAAAAACTTGTAGAAGGACATTATATTAGTAACAGAATAATGAGGTCAAACATCAAAAAACAAAAACCATTTTTGTCTATTTGGTAGCATCATTGTGCTGTCCTCCATACAGATCAGGCTTATATTATTTATCAGTTCTGCCCTCCAGGAGCTTACAATCTTTAATGGCTTTGTGATGGACACCTAAATATAAGTCACCCAATTAAAATGCACAGTAACCTATTTGATATGACCAGAGAAGAATCTGGGAATGGTTATTCATTAAATAAATACTAGATAAAAGTAATACAATAAGAATTATAGAGTTATCTATGCAGATAGAAAGAATCAAGACAATCTGCCCATTGTTTTAGGTGAGGTTCCCCAGGAAAACACTGAGACAGAGATTTGCACTCAAAGGAAATGGAAATGGTCAGAAGTCCAAAGTTGCAATGCAGTCATAGCAAAGATCTCAGCTGGCGCCTCCAGGAGTATGAAGCTAGAATGACTTTTATATTATTTTCTTTTTATTTATTTATTGCTATTATTATTTTTTTTTATTATGTTCAGTTAGCAACATATAAAATGACTTTTAAAAAATTTGCCCCTCCTGAGGTACCATGTTCTTGCAGTGGGAGTGTGACACTGGGGAGTTAGCTGAAGACAATGCCAGGAGAATGGCTGTGCTCAGAGTCACCCTACTGCTGAGGAACGAGAGCCTCAGGTCTGAAGTGGCATAGGGGTGGTGCCCTTCAGCACCTGATCCCCCTGATTTACTTTCAGATAATGAGTTATGAATGGATGACCTGGGTGTTGAAGAATTACCAAATGAAAAGGAGGAAGTCTTCTTGATTTGCTTTGGAAAGATTGTTCAAATAGCTAGGGCATCATTTAAAATAACACCGGGGCAGGGGTGCCTTGGTGGCTCAGTTGGTTAAGCATCTGCCTTCAGCTCAGGTCATGAGTCCAGGGTCGTGGGATCAAGTCATAGGGCTCCCTGCTCAGTGGGGAGTCTGCTTCTCCCTTTACCCCTCCCCCCTGCTTGTGCTCTCTCTCTCTCTCTCTCTCTGTCTGTCAAATAAATACATAAAATCTTTAAAAAAATAAAAATAAAATAAAATAACACCAGAAGCCCTTTATACAATTAAGTGAAGGAGGGAACGAGGACTAGAAGGTGGAAGGAGATAAGTTCTAGTGCAGAAGGAAACCCCCATTGTTAAAGAAGATAGCAAGGTTTGTGACAATCTAAAGAAACCTGTTAATGGTGATGTTGCAGCCGCCTTCGGGGCCCTTCACCATTTAGCACCAACCTGTCTTCTCCAGTGTTACTTCTTTTGACACAACTAATTTCACAACTTTGAGATGTTTTTCATACTGCTCTTCCATCTCCCCTTTCTCCATTTCAAGTCCTGCTATCCTTAAGGTCCTGTTCCCTCCCCATTTCCTCCTAAGCCTACCCTAGTTCCCTCCCTCTTGAAACTCTTTCCTACATTTACCTGGTAATTCATTTCATGTTTCCCTTTTCTCCTTTCCCTTCCTCCCTCGTTTTTAACTTTCTCATTCATGTTTTTGTTCTTTTTATTTTTACAATAAAAGCATAAATGTTATACATATTTATATACTATATATACGTACATATGCACGCTATGCATAATATATAAATGTGGATAGTAATTATATAGTACATATACAATATGCTAAATGTATTCTATATAGTAAACTATTCTTATACTTTGGTATTTACTTCTCTCCCACTTATCATGGCATCTTATAAGATTTATTGATATCAACACAGTTATTTGATCATTTTCACTGAAGGTTCACATTTTATTAAATGAAAAAAGCCAGCTTTTATTTATCAATATATATGATGATAGTTCTCTGGGTTGTTTCTAATTTTTCATCACTACAACCAAACTATAATACACACCCTTGGAAATTATTGACATATATTTATTAGAGTTTCCTAACAAGAATCTGAGTTCCTTCAAGAAAGGAATACCTCTAATTCCCTATGATTTTAGCACAGAGCTGACCGCACACTTGTAATCGTATTAGCATGTATCCTTTCTTCCTACTGGCAGATGGGTTGCACAGCAGAGCCTTCAAATCCAGAAACAGGAGCTTCTGCCCTATAAGTAAAAAGAGACTAGTAGGCAGGCAGCAATCCCAACTATGCTTATATGATATTGAATACGAACTACTCATAATCTAGGTTCTATCAATGAGGGTTGCGTTGCATTCTTTATTTATCTGAGCCTTACCCTGAATCATTTCATTTAACTTACCCATGTCCACTTACTGATATATTCACACCACTAAAGTTGTTTGGAAATGTCATCTTGACCTGTGCAAGGTAGCTTTATATTAATTTCCTTTCCAGTGGTTCTCTTGTAGAAGCACATGATTTATTGCCACCTTGCCAATTTATTCTAAGTGAGTCAACTGTGCCTTCTTAGGAACATCTTCTTTTTTTTTTTTTTTTTTTTTTTTTTGCGAGAGAGAGAGAATGAGAGAGAGAGAGAGCATGAGAGGGAGGAGGGTCAGAGGGAGAAGCAGACTCCCTGCCAAGCAAGGAGCCCGATGTGGGACTCAATCCTGGGACTCCAGGATCATGACCTGAGCTGA
The DNA here is from genome assembly GCF_011800145.1 of Mirounga leonina. Taxonomy (NCBI): domain Eukaryota; kingdom Metazoa; phylum Chordata; class Mammalia; order Carnivora; family Phocidae; genus Mirounga; species Mirounga leonina. Next base: position 11,644,552 of record NW_023270431.1, read on the forward strand.
AGGCAATCGCTTAACCAACTGAGCCACCCAGGCGCCCAGGAACATCTCTTACAGCAATTTAAGTAGGTCAGCGATACGGCCATCTCTCATTTTGACCACAGCACAGCTCTTCCCTTGTCTGCCCGCTTTAAACACCGTCCTCCTCTAATCAATGGCCAATCTGCAGCTGCCAAAATGATCCTTTCCTCCCATTGCTTTGACTGTGATTTTGTTCTCATTTCTTTCTTCCTATAGCTTCATAATCTAGACATCAGGCTGGAAAATAGCAGCTTCCATCCTGAAGATTTTTGTCAAAGAGCTTTACGTTTGTTTTCTCTGTTTGCACCTCTATCCTCTTCTGCCAGATTTCCTGGCAATTTTATCACATACCTCTTGACAATCATCCTACTTGGACTCCCTTTTTCTTTGATGAATTCTCTGACTTGGATCGCAAAAACACTGTTGTCCTTTATTATATTTTTAATAGGCATTTTCTATGATTGTGCAATTTACAAGATGAGTGGAGGGAAATAAGAGAAAGAAGGAAAATGTCTTACCATCTAGTGATATCTCCTATCATCATGTTAGTATGTTTCTTTCCTTCTCTCTGTATTACATTACAAAATTCAGCCCTATCTGTATACCTGACCTGTGAACCCCTACCTCTTTTTTGTTAAATACTCTATCTTATGCATATTCCAGACACTAAAAATTCTTTGCAAACAGCATTTTTCCAGAAGAAAGTAAAAGTACATAGAGATACGCTATAGAGTCCTCCACTCCATTCCAAAATATAATTAAAAATTAAATGAATAACTTGACAAAAATTCAGATAATTTGTTAAAAAAGAATTATTGATTATTAGCGATAGATGGAGTCATTGAGAGATAGGAAGTTTAAATCTATAAATAGGAAAAGATCATGAATGAGCATGCTCTGTTTAAGGAACAACTAGATAAAGAGTATGGTAAGGAGCTAGTTTGGAGCTAAATAGGACCAAAAAGGAATAATTTTATATACATAGGATTGAGACAGACACTTCATGTTCAAAGTCAAGTCTTTAGTACCAAGAAGTGTTTGTTGTTATAAAATCAAACCTAAAATTAGCATCTGAGGAATTTAACAAGGTATGTTTTCCTACATGACATGCTTATTCAGTTCCAAATTCCTTATTCATTGAGAGGAGTATCAATGCACCAAGAGTAGGGTCATTTCCAGAAAGGAATGTGAAAATGACTGTTGTTCTTCCTAAAGAATTTGCAAGCCCCTAAATGATTAAAATAATTTCTTACATTTGTATGATGGAAGTGTTACAAGATCACCTTCATATTAATTATCTCCTTTTATGCTTACAACAAAGCTGTGAAGCAGGTATTATAATTATTCTATATATAAATGGATAAACCAAGGTCAGAGAAGCTAAGTGATTTACTGAAGATGGTACTGTTAGTAAAAGGTATCCAAACCCAACCTTCTGATTCAATCTATTTTGTGTGGGGTTGTTGTTGCTGTTTTTGGCTCTGTTTTTTTTTTTTTTTTTTAAGATTTTATTTATATATCTGAGACAGAGAGAATGAGAGAGAGAGAGCACATGAGAGGGGGGAGGGCCAGAGGGAGAAGCAGACTCCCTGCCGAGCAGGGAGCCCGATGCGGCACTCGATCCAGGGACTCCAGGATCATGACCTGAGCCGAAGGCAGTCGCTTAACCAACTGAGCCACCCAGGCGCCCCGGCTCTGTTTTTCTAATACTGTTAGAGAGGTGGGCTTTGGTAAGAATGACAGAGAATGTAGGGTTTATTTTTTAATAACACAGAGACTTGAGCTTTAAATTCTTAATATTTATTCCTTTCTTCATTGCTTGTTATATGTCCCAGCATGTAGGAAATAAAATGTTTTCTAAGCTTCCATATAGGAACAAGGTTAGTGGATATAAAACATCTTCTCTGACTTACAGCTATTATTCTGCTGTCCTCTGGCAATTACTAGTGAAAAAAAGTCATGATCCTCCTATTTTTTGAGAGCTACCTACTTGGATACTGCTAGGATTTTAAAATATACTGTTGAAATATTAAACGTTTCTAGCGTCTGCCTAATTGAAAGTTCATTAATGTTGTCTATGAGATGGTAAGGACATTCAATCTTCATATAAAGTGCATATCTTATTTCAAGATTTATTTTTAATCATCACAGTCCCAATTATGCTTAATTCTCCCTCAAATGTTCCTGAGGTTGAGTCCCAGCCCCTTCCACCAGATTTATCATCTTTTTTTCCCACTGTTTTAATTTAGTTGTCAAATTATCTCTACACCATTGGAGCTTTCCTCTAATTTCTTTATTTTGCTTTCGGTATCAAGATACTCTCAATTACCTCCAAGTCAGATTTTTGTTCTTCAATTGCTTTTTAAAATTTCTTTCTTGCATTTTGCATTTCTTTCTTATTTTATATATTTGCCTTTCATTATGTGTTTTTGATTTTCATATTATCCTATTCTTTCCACTGATCATGCTTCTCCTATCTTACTGAGGCTATCTTCCTTCTATCTGATTGAGTATATTACTAAGAATGTGTCAACTATAAGAAGAATTACTATGCATGGCAAGGCTCCACCTAGGTTTTTGTTTTGTTCACTCATCGATGAATGAGAAAATTTTATCCAATATTTGTGCTTCCCACAGAGTACTTAGATTGCTTTTGATTCCATTTTCTTTCAGCATAAATATTGGATGAATACTCCTTATATCCAAACAAGAGCAGAAGAGATGTGCATAGTTTCTGAATGAACTCATGGTATCTTGTCAGCATGTAACTACTCTAGACCTATTAGGTTAAGAGGTAATTTTCCTCAGTTCTTATCACATTTGACCTTACTCTGAACAGAGAAAGTACGTAACAATGATAAATAATCACACAGGCAAGTCCTGAATTAATTGTGTCCAATTTACTTTAAAATGTTGGCATTTGTTTCCTGATTCTGCAAGCAACTGCCAATTCCCCATATAACCAGTTGTATAATATACCTAGAACATATATGTAGTCAGTATGGTAAACATACAAGTTATTGTCCAAAAAAGGAAAATCTGATTGATAACCATGCCAGAGTATCAGCATGTACTAGGATCATCCTAGGCAACTGGAAATTATGGTTACCCAAATTCTAGGGTGTTCAGATGGGTATGGAAGATGAGGTACTAATCCAAAAATAAGGTAGCTGCAGTTCTGCTAGTGTTTTGCTTTTTGAAATGGAAGCCTCCATGTAGTAGAAGGATGGGCACTAAGTTTTTGGAATGGCACAAACCTTTCACTTTTGGAATAAAGAACAGATTCTTGCAGAAGTTTCAATTCTGTCATTCTGGGAATTTGCTCTTGTAACTGTATGAGAGGCAACCAGCAATTCATCATCTCAGTTCAGTTCTCTTGGCCTTGTAGTTTATAGGTATTTTCCTGAAATGCCTGTGATATATTGATGAGTCTTATTGTCTACTTTGTTACAAATTTTCTTTTGTTTGTTTGTGTGTGTGTGTGTGTGTGTAATTATTTTACTGAGTGCTGGGGGAAAGTAAGTTGGGATGTGCTAGCAAGATTTCACATGACTTTGCATTTCATTCAATCTGATAATATGTGTCCTTAATATGTGTTAATATCTACTCAACATTCCTTACTTAGGTATTACATTTAATAAATATGTGTTCATTTTTTTCCATCATCTTTGCATAGATTAGCAACTCCTACAGAGTATGAAACAACAAATGGATTTAATACTTATATTGAATATCTATTAATGTATTGTATGTTTTAACTTGCTTGTAATATATTCAACACTTTATGCCAATGAGTGTCAAATGTTTTACTGCTAGTAACAAAGTATGTAACATAAATTGAAAAATTTCTAATTATCATATTTAATTCTTTTAGTGACCATCTTAAAGCTTAATCTAGTGATTTAAATTTATTATCTGATTTACTTAGGTGTACACTTAACTCCTTAATGGCTGACTGTTAATACTGAACACGAGCCAATGGGGCACTGCTCCCTATATACAAATAAACTGGATGGCTGCTTTGAAGGTATTTAGTGAAAAGATAAAGTCCGCTTAAGCAAAAGAGGCTTCAAAATGTAAAATTGTCCCTTCATGCTCATAATCTAGCTCTAATTAATATACTTGGTTGTATACTATATGCAACATGCCTATTTTTATTGATAAGAAGAAATAAAAGTTGCATGTAGTTTTGTCTCTAAATTTCTTGTGGCTTTTCTGGACAATTGTGATCTCTTGTTCTCTCACCTGATGTCCTCTCTTCTGTGCAGTTCTCAGTTCCACCAGGAGAGTGCTGTCACCTCCAACCGTGACCTTGTAGCACTTTCATGTCCCTGAAAACTGTGTGGAGCGTTACAGAGACAGTTGGAGTTTCTCAAAATTTCACATGCACAAAAAGCCTCTGGCCAAAGTTTGAAACAGGTTAGAGGAAGAGAGTCCCGTGTGCCTTTCTCTCTTCATCCCTATTGCCTCCAGAAATTTCACCAAAAATAAAGCATTTGGGATGTTGATAAGAAGATCTGTGCTGTTTGACGAGTGATCAAAACAGATGGTATTTTTAGCATACTAAACTAATGTACATTGTCTAGTCTTTCACATCTGGTTCCTTTAACGGCTTTATATAACACGAGAAGTAAATTCTTGCATTTGTTGATTTTGTTGCTTTTATTATAATTTATTACTGCCCAGACGATCATGTGTCTTCTTGTTTTCAATTCTTCTTAATTATAGCTTCTATGATAATTTATCAACTAAATCTCATGTTTAATCCTTTGCCATAAGCTAGCTCATTAACAAGTGTTTTTCAGGTAATATGGGTAATTATTTAAAATATACATTACCGCTGAGATAAATAAATCCCTTCAATATGTCATTTAAACCATTATAATATCATCATTGAGAAGTGGAACATAGGATGAGAGTTTTTTAAGTATCTTGCCAATATACTCTATTACCTGGTTTCATTCAGGGTCACAAGAGAATAATTGTATCTGTAGCTTTCATTCTTTTCTGTTCTTTTTTTTTTTTCCCCACCTGGGAGCAACCAGTATGTAGCAAAACTTGTCAGCTAAGTTCATAAACATTTACAATAACAATCACTATTAAAATCTAATATGCATATTATAAAATTATAATTTTATTCCTAGATTGGAAATTATTTTTAAATGTCCACATGCCACTGATACACACACACACACACACACACACACATATATATTTTGTTGCATATATAGAGGAGGAGAGAAGTATGTATATATATAATAAAAATAAAAATATATACTTATAAATATATTTATTTACATATATGTGTATATATCACTCAGACTTCAATGAGAACATAAGAGAAAAAAGTGAAAAAAAAGTAACAATTTTGTTTGATATTTTGCTGCTAGAGTATAAAATATTGATAGCTCAATTAAACATATGAGCTCAAATATATATACATATTCAAATATATGTGTAATCTTCCCATTTCTGTATATATATATATATGTACATACATAAATTTTTTCTTGTTTAGATAATCCTATTTTATATAATTAATTATCCTATAAAAGTCATATAAAAACACTTCATTAGAGAAATGCTGTCCTTTTCATGCTTAGTTTGTTCTTCCATGTATTTTATATACTAATTTGATATTTCACATGTTAACAATAACTGCCACTTTATTTCATTTTAATAAATAATGGTGCTTGGTTTTGTCCACTTGTCTCCTGTAAGTAAAAAATGCAGTATTTTGTGACATCTACATTGCAACACTCCAACTTCAATGAAAAAGAAAGAAGAAAAAAATAATTAACTTTGTTTGGTATTTTGCAGCTAGAACATAAAATATTGACAACTCAATTAAAAATATGAGTTCAAATGAAATGTACTTGCTCATTGCAAATTTATATGCAGTTCATTAAAAAAAAAAAAAACAGCTATTCTGCAGTCTCTTTCAGTGGGATGTTATAGAAACAGGATACTGGACTGGGAAGCAGGAACCTCAGTTTCTTTGCCAACTCTACCAGTAACAAATGCCATGATGGCGATTATTTCACTTCTGGAGGCCTCAGTGTTCTCATTTGGAACATGACAAAGTAAAATTGCACAATCTTTAATGTCACTTCTAGGAGAAAACCCAATGCTCTGTGCTTATTTGGGAAGGATGCTAAAATTTTAAGTATCTTCACACTGTTGTACAAACCATTAAAAATGAAGCACCACTAACAACATATCCAAATATAATTATTTTATATGGTGGTAGGGTGAAATATGAAAACAGATTGTCATTCTAGAAATATGTGGAAGTCCTACACAGATAACAAGTGGCAAGGGGATGACAGATAATGGGAAACATAAAGACCCTGAACTGTAGTATCTGGAGTATCCCTTCTAATTCTTCATTTTCCTCTAAATGTGGTCATTTTCTTCATGTAGATGCCCTCATGCAAGGCCAGCAGGTGATTTTCACCTCCTCTAAATCCAGACCTGTTTTTCCACACACCTCAATAATTTGCTTCACAGTAAGGGCAGACATACGATGTTTGTAACTTTTGTGCTTAGCAATGCAATGATGTACTGCTTAGACTTCATGGTCTGGGCTAAATGTCATCCACAGTGTGTCCCATGATAGATGTCGTTTATAATGCGTTCCTCTATGGCTCTCTAACCCCTTTTTCATAGGGAATATGATAACACTCTTATTTTTATGAATTGGAAAACAGTAATTCTTCCAGCAAAGGTGTGTGAGCTTTGGAAGTGAGCACTTTATCAATCTAAATTAGACCAGAAGCATTTTGTTCAGTGAAGTGTAGGCTACAGTTCATTGATTCAGTAACATTAAGTAATTATCATGTTAGAATAACAGCACTTCCAGAACTTCTTAAACTCATTGGTCAATCCATGAATCAATCAAAATCTCTCTTCAGAGAAGTGGAATAAAAATTAATGTTCCTATGGATGCATTAACAGAATATGTATTTACTACCTTAAGTTTGAGTGAACTGAAAAGATTCTCAAGGAATATTCTAGAATTCAGTATTTTTGTATTGTCTGGATGGGGGGAAACCTAACTTGCTTAACAAGCCACATAAATTATTTGAGTAAAATATGTATCTGCCTGATATTGATCATACTGTCCTTAATAATTTTAATCTGGCCTCAAGTTTTGAGTTTATACTTACGTGTTACATGCTTTTAAACATCATAGATATATTTGAAGGACATATTTAGGAAAAATGGAGGAGAGAGCTAGGTGAGAATGAAGAAAGGAATTCAAAAAGGGCTTCTGCTTTGCAGGTAAATATTCAAAAAGAAATGGAGAACAGGCTAGAAATTTATAGTGTGCTGATAGAATTATTTCTGAAAAGCATTTTTTTTCCAAAATGCAATATCTGTCTTTCTTCATGTTCCATCAGTCTAGATAGCTGATCTATAATGAGCTGAAGAAGAGATTTTGATCTTTCCTAAGAGTGTTTTGTCAATGATCAGAAAGAACTGGTTTCATTTTTTTCCAAGTTGAACTAGAATGTCATAAATCAAGAAAGGTGAAGTTTTTCAGCAAAAGGGGTAGTAAATGCACTGAACCTTTACAAGTTGGTATGGTATTGTATTTTTCCTTTTTTTTTTTTTTTTTGGTGTGTGTGTGTAAAATGTATTGATAAAAGAATCTGTGCACCTCTGACACTTTTGGAGGCAAATGAAAATATCATGGGGAGAGAACAAAGATGAGGTTAGCAGGATTGTTCCTAACCAAAGAATTTATGAAACATGAAACAAGTTGGACCCATTTTAAAACTGTGCAAGACAAGATATTCACATGCATTTGTATGAAAAAAAAGAGAACCTTCATAGTGTTAACTGATTTTTTTTATCATTAAGCTCTTTTCAGTGATTTTTAGCTTCAAAGTTGTTGCATTTTAATATTGAAATTTGCCTTCACTTACTTAAGTCTATATTTAAATGTATGTATGTGCATAATACGTGTACATTGTCTTAGTCTACTATGTGTATATGTTTGTCTAAGCAGAATTTATGGAATACCTCACTTCTCCAATAAAAACCTTGAATGAAGATAGAGACTGCTTCTCAGAAACAAAATACATTTCTATATTTCTAACTCAATTTTACTGCCTTTGGTGCAGTGACTAATAACAAACATAATTCATTACAGAATTCTAAACTGCCAGTTAATAATTAGTTATCATTAGGGAATATTAACCTTTTTTTTTTTTTTTTTTTTTTTTTAATCCAGTATCCAGGGTACTGCAGCCAGAGATTAACTAAGAAGTTCAGTTTAGGGGAAGAGAGATTTATGGAGACCTCAAAATGCAAAATTCTATTGAGGTTCACCAAGTATCCGTTTATATTTCATGTCTTTCTTGGTCTAGTCTAGAAGCCAAATACTGAGTGTTCCTTCACCACTGCTGAGTGTAGTCTTTAGTGTTTAGCAATTCAATTCTTTTTTTAGTCTGTTTTCATCTCTAGTTTTCTTCATTTTTTTAACACCAAACCCTCATCTTCGTTTTCATTGCCAGCTAAAAATTTGCTCTTTTTATTGGGTGAGTCCCTTAGTAAATATATTAGTTAGGTAGTGCTAGCTGCTATAACAAAAAGGCCACATACTGTGTGATGGTTGAAATATATTCAAGGTATTTTTTCCCCTTGTTCACTTATTGACCAGATATGAATGTTCTTGATCCAAGGCATGATCCTCCTCCTTCAGAAACAGGCCAGCAAGGGCTTTGTCATCTTCTTCAAGGAAAAAATGAACAAACACACAAACCTCTTGGATTGCATTGCCCATCTGCCAGTCACACAGTCAACCAGAAGGGGAGGGGAACATAGAAGAGTGTTTGGGATGTCTTAGTGGGTCAAGCCTATAAAATAAACAATCTCCTCTGCTCACAACCCTTTGTCATTCAACTATATGGTCACACTTAATTAAAAAATAAGATGGGCAATGCAATCCATCTGTAAGGACCGGCAGGAGGTGCAGAAAGCATTTCCTTGAATAGCTTAGCTGTCCCTGCATAAGAAACTTGTCACTAAGTGAAACTTCTGTGCATTTAACCCTGCTACAAAAGCACCTATATCTTCAAATCTCTATATTCAGATGAGAGAAAGGGTCACTTAAAAAGTCTTTTACTGGTCAAATATGCGTATGTATTAATCACTTACTATTTACTTCGTTGACTTACCACTTTTCTATCCAACGGTAATATTTGCAGGCACATTTTTATCTGAGATTTGATCAATCACGTGAGATATCATTCAGAGAAAGACTGGAGATTGCTGCTTACTAGTTTAATGTCATTGATTATTCTGTACTTAAAGTTTCATGAAGGGGGTGCCTGAGTGGCTCAGTGGGTTGAGCTTCTGCCTTCCTCTCAGGTCATGATCCCAGGGTCCTGGGATCAAGCCCTGCATGGGGCTTCCTGCTCAGCGGGGAGTCTGCTTCACTCTCTCTCTCTCTCTCTCCCCCCCTTTGCCCCTCCCCCCTGCTCATTCTTTCTCTCTCTCAAATAAATAAATAAAAATCTCTAAAAAAGAAAAAAAAGTTTCATAAAGGTTAGGGTCTATTTCAATATTGATCATTCCTGATACCTAGTAGTAAGATCGATTTATTTTTTATGGTATTAAAGTAATCTGTATAAATATGTGTTTAATGAATGCAAAAGACTAAAAGTTGATGAAATGGTATAATTTCTTTTAGATGATAATTAAATTATTAACTCCAATAGAGTTAATCTCTTTTTAAAGGGAAGATGTTAATACTCTGGTTTCTCTTCAGATAGTATAAATCTTTCGCCTTTTTAAAGAGAAGATGTTATTCCTGGGGAGAAAAACATGAAATTCATTTTTGAGACTTATACTTCTAGCTTTGAAAGTTATCTTATAGGGTGCCTGGGTGGCTCAGTCGTTAAGCATCTGCCTTCAGCTCAGGTCATGATCCCAGGGTCCTGGGATTGAACCCCGCATCGGACTCCCTGCTCTGCGGGAAACCTGCTTCTCCCTCTCCCACTCCCCCTGCTTGTGTTCCCTCTCTTGCTGTCTCTCTCTGTCAAATAAATAATTTAAAAAAAATAAAGTTATCTTATATTTGAGGAACTTGTCTTTGATTACCCTTGATACATAACTTTTGCACTTTCTTTGAATTCTTTTCCTGCATTTTTCAACCTCACACCACATTTCCTCTACATCCTTTTACTTTCTCCAAAGAATATGAATTTTAGCTCTAGCTGAAAATTTACCAAAGAGTCTAAGAACAGACGTGATAGACATTGTCTATCAACAAGTAAATGCACAACCTCTTAGTTTAGATGAACAAGGCAAAAATATTATTCATTTGACTTCATATGCATGTGGATGTTTTAAATTTAATGTGGATAGCTTAAAGACATTTTATACGGCATTGTTCATGGTGGAATTTCTTGTCATGGGAAAGAAGCAATTAATGACAGAAAGGCAATTATTTCAGCAGTTTAAAGAGGAAGATTTAACGAAACATTTATATATGGTAGTACAGTCACAATACAAAACAACATAAAGATGTATTTCAATATAAGATATTGAAAAGTTTCATTTAAAACATTTTAGGGTATATTTTATTTAATGCCCATTCTTTATTACTTTCAGTTGCAAAAATATTATCCTCATGAACATTTTTATCAGTTTTATGCAACCAGAGAGATTACTACTTTTTTTTTATACTGAGAAAAGCTCTGGAATTAGAAAAACTAGTTTTCTTTAAGGCTTCATTGTTAGTCTTTATTTTCCCAAAGAATTATGAGTCTTCTGTCCTAATAGGTCATCTTATTCAAGTCAGATGTAACATCATGTACTATAGTTATGTTGGATAACATTGGCAATTGTTCTCAGCATTCAGAAGACCATGAACATGCTGGGAAAGCAGCAAAGTTGAGTCGTTTATATAAAGATAATAGCCAGTAGGTCCATCAGGCTTGGGGTGATAAATCTTCATAATATTCAAAAATGATTTAAGAAGTTTTCATTGTTTTTCTGTGTGTATGGCTAAATTATTACCAATCAGTTGGATCTAGAAAATACACACACATAGACACACATAACACACAACTCTCTCTCTCTCTCTCCATATATATGTATTCACACACACACACACACACACACGCACCCATAATGATGAACATAAGTCCTTCACTATAGCAATTTCATCATGTAATTATAATAAACCTATATCAAAAATAAGGTGTAAATGAGGTCAAATTCAGAAATAAATAGAATCTTTAATAGACATGTACTTAAAAAGGCATCTGTGTAAAGGACTAAAGAACTGAAGTATCAAATAACAAGTTAAGACTTAAACCTTTAAATGCTCATTTACTAGAATTATTTGTTAAACTTTACAATTATTTCAAATATTAAAAAGGAGAGCATTTGTAGTTCAGCGAAACAATTAAAATTATCCTATTTTAAAAGCTTTTTGCTCTATAATAGTATAATGGCATTACTATTGATATAATTTGTCCTATTAATGCAGGAATTAATAATATGCTGGTACCTGGCTCAGGTCTTACATACATAGTTCAAGGTATTTGCATAGCATTTAGCAGGTTGTGATGACTATGCTGTAGCTATGTAAGCCTGAAAAGTAAAATCCATTCAGAATGCCTTAAGATAATCATTTTCATTCAGAATTGTATAAACTGAGTTTTCTGTTGATGCAGGTTTCTCTTCTTTAGCTCTTAGATATTTTTGATTCTTTCAAATTATACTCTATAAAATAGATTTGATGCTACACTAGGTGCATTTGTGTATTACAAGATTACTAGAGGTTGATCTTCCATTATTTCAGTTACATACAATCTGATACAATAAACTTACTCACTGACATGCAAAACGAATTATGCTCTCACTTAATGAGAAAACCATGCTCCAACACACAGTTGCTATTCAAGTAAATTCATTCACGCCTACATGTTATTAGGTACTAAATTACCTTTAAAATAATTCAGTAATTTAAAAAGTAGAAGGTTTGTATTAGAGGATTTTTAGAGCAAAAGAAAAAATGTAATTCTAGCACAGACAACCATTTCTAGCATGAATTCGCTGATCTAGAAAATTACTTTAATGCACATATCAATATACAAGCCAGTTGCTTATATTTCAGCAATTTAAAAAAATCTATGAATACATTTTCTGTGTGTAATGAAAACATACAAGCAATTTTCATAGTAAAATCATAAATTTGCCTTTATTACTGTTATTCCAGGAAAATGAAGTTTTAATTGGTAAGTTTTTATTTAATTAGTTAAAATTAATAACAAGTATAAAATGGGGAAGCATCATTCATTCTAGGTTTAGTGTAGTCTTTCTGTATTGAGAAAATTAAATGTATCAATAGAAAAATGCATCTTTAGCTTGTTTATGATAAAAGAGACCTGATAGCACTTAAGATTTGAGAAAAAGGACATTCGTCTTGAAAAATATGAAAGAGAGAGATTATTATTTTATTAAATACCACTACTTGGATGTCTCAAATTCATGTACATTACTGAATTTAAATCATCATTTTCATTTTTAATATCATTTTAAAACTCCATGCCTGTTATAATGTTTGGTATACAGTGGACACTGGTTAAATTGTTTTTGGATGGATAGTTGAATAGAAAATCATTTAATATGAGATCTAGTTTGAAATTCCCATCTTACCATTCCCTAGCTATTTACTTTAAAACTTACAACTTACTGTTATTTATGCTGTTGATGACAATAATATACATCCTGAAGTTATTTCTGCTCTTTACTTAGAAGGGACTGTATTTTTGTGCATGGGGGAAGTGTAATATTTCAACATAAGTTGTAAAGCATTTTTAACAAAATTTTTTTATTTCTAATATCTTACATAAGTAAATGCGCAAGAATAATTGTTTTTACTTCCCAATTATGTTGATTATATCTATTTACTCGAAGATTCCCATGTTGAAAGGAAAATATGAACCCTGTATAACCTTTGTTATTTGCTAAGTATTTGAAAAATGGGATATATCTTTTGTATGCCAGAAAGTTCTGCTAAATAATATGACTTGATTTGATATGGTCTTTGAATCACAATTTAATTCATTCCTGTTTATTTGTTCCTCTAGTATAAATCAGGTTATACATTATTTATTCATGTTTCCTTTTAAACCATCTCAAATTCATTGCTTATTATATTTCCAAAGTGTACATAAATATGCATATATTTCTTTCGCTAACTTTCATCTGCTTATGCAAATTTTTCATTTTGTATTTCAGCATTATCATTTTCATAACTAAATTCCTTATGACATTCTTCTCATGACATTCTAATGTATCTAGTTCCATGGAGATTATTTGCTGTATTTTAAACTCATGTTTTCAAGGTTGGTTCTTCTCCTCTCACCTTTTCCCATATTTCTTTGCTGTTCTTTTTACTGTCTTACCTTTTATTCCAATATTCCTGATTTAAAATAAAATTTCATTTATAGAGTTTTCCCACAATTTACATCATTCAGTACAAATGTATAAAATGAGTGCTCAGTAAGAACCTTACCTTAAATTGGCAAACTTACAGCCAAACCAATTTATAGAATACCTTTTCAAGTGTCTCAATTTAGAGCAGCAGTAGAAGGTAGTCAGGACCACACAGAAATGATGAACAATCTTCAGGAAGCAAACTTTAAAATCAAAGTAGATGAACTCACTATTGTTACATCCCATCTCATATGCATTTGGCAAGGTATACATAGGTACAGATTCTATCCTCTTCAACACCTCAGCCAGCAAACAGTAGGAAAATCCTTATTGATTTCTGTATGAAGGTCAAGGGGAGGTGATCTAGGATATCCATTTGGACAGGACCTAATTTGGCTAGCCTAACACTAGCAAGAGAAAAACTTTTGGAATGTTTAGGAGAAAGAAGAAGATTAAAATGGGATTGTTAGTGTGTTTTTATTATTTGGTGGTTTAAAATGCACTTATTGAAAAGCAGTATTTAGAAAGGGTGTCATTTCTATTTCCTGTTGAAGGAATATTTCAGCATCAATATTGTATGTATGCACTGTTCTAAATAAAAAATAATTGTTTTATTATTACTATAACTCATATGTTTTTTATATATATGATGTCACTCACATCCTATTGTTTTTCTAACTTGTCACTCTACTCTCTTAGCCTCAGGTTCCTTTTCTCCTAAAGTTGTTTTGGTTCACTTTTACTTGTCCATTTAACTATATCTCCCCATCTGAACAGAAACCTTTGCATGCCATTCTAATGACACTCTTTTCATACACTTTATTTGCATTGTGTAACACACAAATAAATCCCTCTTGCCAAATGCACATGAGAGTTCATGATTTCCTTCAGCACAAGAGGACTTATGACTTGATTAGGTTTAATCACTGTTAAATCTAAGATGGAATTTTGCTCTAAGCCATTGTCCACTTATAAGATTATGAGTAGAATACTTAGGGAAATTCTAGGTATTTCATGACCACAGGTCTGTATGGGTCATATTTTTGGTCAAAGGAGAATGTGCGTTCTTTTGTATAACTTGATGGTTTTTTGTTTTGTTTTGTTTTGTTTTGTTTTTTGCAGTCAATGTTTCCTTTTAAACATAAAATTTATTTTTGGATGACTTAATATTTGTAAAGCAACTCTGAGAAACAATCATACCATGCCTAAATTCTCCCATGTTCAACCTGGACATCTTTTTATTATTTTCTATATGCTACACATCTGTAGATAGTGTGTTCTTACCATAAGAGTAAAGAAAATTGGACAGATGTACATTTGTGAGGATTATTAGTCAATGATTAGTCAATTCCTTATGTTTTCTATTAGATTTCCTTAATTATTTATTTTAAGAACAGAAGTAAATAGTACAACAGGTAGGTTAACAATGATTATTCTGGTGAAAGTGTGAGAGACTAAGAAATACCTAGTGGGCCGGTAGCATTTTTACCAGCATACCACAAAGAAAAAAAGAAGTATTTCTTGGGCTTCCACAGCACTTAAAAATGAATAACATTTAAAAGAAAGATCAAGACTATTTAAGAGAAATCTGCAATGTGAGGTGAGGTGTACTCTTATTTACCTTTATAATATATTTTATTTTCATTTAAGTTTTGTTAATATTGCCAAAAAAAAAAAGAGTGGACATCAGGCCAATTATTCAAAAAAGACTGTGCTGATTCACACATAATAATAACTACTGACTAAAAATAAGCACCTGTTTTGAAGTACCTTTCCTGAAGTGGGAAAAAAACTGGTACTGGTTAGTCTTACTCTTCTCAGTCTGTCTGGTGGATCAAAGTGAACATACGTGAAATACTTTTCCATGGAACAGACAGAAGTCGTCTGAGTCAGAATGAAGATTATACAGCATAATTGCTACTAAGTTGTATAAAGAAGTAAACAGCAAAACAACAACATCTCCCTCAAATTCTGTATTCTCTCTTCAATCTCTTTTGTTTAATCACATTGTCAAGTTTCTTCAAAAGTGTTCATTACACTTAATATCTTCATTTGATCACCTCTCATTTTCTAAACATTGTGTTCTGCTTTCTCCTTTCATTTTTTCAATTAATCTTTTCATGGCAAAGCCCCTAAGGCTTATTGGTGGTCACTCCCCATGGACATGACTCTGATCTTTTATAAACGTGGTTTTCCCTCAATATTTGAAGTATGAAAATCTTTCATTCTTAATTTTTTCCCTGCCTTTAGATGTACCACTCTCTCTTCAATAATCAACTACTTTAGTCTCCTCATCCAATAGCTGCTGTTTTGTTCATGTTATCCTACTTCTGTTCGCTTGGGTAGTCACTTTCTACATTGACTCTGGGCTTGACCCTGTGACTAGTTTTGGCCAATGGAACAATAACAAACTTGAAAGAAGAGACTTAGAAAATGCTTGCCCATTGGGCTGTACTCTTGGGAGCTAGGAGCCATGATATCAAGCCCAGTTACCACCTGTCATCCCAGATGACAGCCAGCCTATCGCCAGAAGCAGAGCCCCCTAAAACAGATGACTGGTAATTGACCATGGATGTATTAGGGAGCCAAGATTATAAGAACTGCCCAATGAAGCCCACTACAAATTGGCATTTCACAGAACTGTGTATTACAAAAATGGTAGTTGATGTATGGCACTGTTTGGGGGTGGTTTGCTAAAATGAAAAAAAAAGTTAACAAATACACTACTTTTCCTTTTGTGCCTAGATCTTAATTAGTGACACTACCATTTATTCTATCATCTATCTGGAAACCCAAAGTCATTCTCAATTGTCTTCTTTCCAACCTGTGTTTCATCAGTTGGTCTTTAATTCTTGCTGTTATTTTTTTTTATCTTGCTGTTATTTTTAAACCTCAAATTATTTTAATACTGAAATAATTGAATGTTTTATAAACTTAATATATATTTTTGATAACTTTTGACATATGCTAGAATGATTAAGGCAATAACTAGAAGTGGAATGATTTGTTCATGTTGGAATATGGATTTAAGTGCCTCTTTCCACCCTTAGGTTCTATCCATTATCTCATAACACACAATATTTCGATTATCTTATATGGTGTAGGTATGAGCCTATTGTTGATTCTTTTATGTTATTTCATTAATTCTGAGCCTTTTGAAAGACTTTTAAAGTCCTCCTTCTCAAAAATAATATAGAGAATGAAAAGATAGTCTATTTGGTGAAGCTTTTTTCATTATAAAAACCAAGAATTGTGTCTGTAGTTGTTTCACTAAGATGTAAAATCTCCATCATCTTGATTCCTTGTTTAACCAAAGACTGTTTGCACAGCTTGCAAATCATACATTTGCAGGCAATTAAATCTCTATAGTGCCTCTCTCTCATGGCTATGTTTGCCAGCTTTCTGGACCAGAATTTCTATTCTCATTTACAAAGCTAAGTAATACCCACAAAATCCTTGAAGGAATTTAAAATTACATTTCTGACAATTAGAGTCCAAGGGTGAAAACTATTAAATGTTTGGCACTGGATAGTTATATGAGCAAGTGTCTTTTCTTATTACACCTATCATAAGTGCTCTGCACAGGAAGCATTTAAAAATATTGCCAATATTTCTTAGCTACTTACACCTTGCTACTTCACTTAGAAAGACATGCCCTTTCTAAAGTAATCATGGGGGCGCCTGGGTGGCTCAGTCGTTAAGCGTCTGCCTTCGGCTCAGGTCATGATCCCAGAGTCCTGGGATCGAGCCCCGCATCGGGCTCCCTGCTCCGCGGGAAGCCTGCTTCTCTCTCTCTCCCACTCCCCCTGCTTGTGTTCCCTCTCTCGCTGTGTCTCTCTCTGTCAAATAAATAAATAAAATATTTAAAAAATAATAAAGTAATCATGGAAACAAATGAAAATAAGTCTTCTATCAAGCACCCACTCAACATGGCTTTGTGAGTGGATTGAGTATATCATGGGACGTTGTCAATGTTGACCTTATTGAAACAACTCCTATCAAGTATTATAGTATGTAGTATGCTTCTACACTTTATTTCTTTTCATTTGCATTTAATGTGCCTTACTCATAGTAGGTGTACAATAAATAATGTTAGAATAAGTAAAAATTAACAAACAGTAAATTATTTCTCTACTCAGATTTCTTTCCTAACTTTTTTTACCCCTGTGTCAGCAAGAAATATATCCTGTTATACTATAATTAATGGGGGAAATACATAGTTTTGGAGTCTAAGAAACATATGCCACCTCTTAAAAACTTCCCCTTTAAATTAATGTTTGGTTAGAGGAGAAAACTTATATGGAGGCGAGAGAGAATTCTAAAATACAGAATTTGAATATAGGTGATAAAAAACTAAATCTTACAAGACTGATGGACACTTCACTGGGTCAGTGTGAGTGAAGGTGGGCAGATGCAGAGACAGATAAGGGACAGCTACATGAATTTAATCAGACTGCGTTCTTGAGAGTATATATTTAAAATTCAGCTAAATAAGAATGTGATACAATAAAGAATGCTGAGATTAATCCTTTAATTGTTTTTGTCTTGGAAATTTTTATCAAAACTGAGCCTGCTTTTGCACTTTTTTAACATGACGTCAACAAAATGTAAATTAAGTTTAGTAATCTACAAGTTGACACTTAGGTAGTTTTCCCATTCATATAAGAAGAATATTATTAGAAATAAATAACTGTCCTACTTTTTATATTCAGATTATTTTTTTTTCTGGTTTATATCTTAAAACAACTAGCATATTCAAAGTTAGATCGATGTGTTTGGATAAATGCTGTTATGTTATAAACAGAAGTATTTATAGGGATTTGGTTAAATGAAGTAGCAAATGCACAAAAATAAGCCATTAAAAATGGCTTAATACTCAATTCAAACCACTGATGACCACTATTTATGGATAAGAGTGTACCCTATTTTCTCACCAACACTTCTGCTTTCTATTTGGCATTTATCCAAATTTCTGCTGTGTTAACATTTGCTCCTGGGAGGAGATGAAGGAAAAAAGGTCCATAAGGTTTCCATTGGCCCAGATAGTAGAAACATCTGCTGGATTCATGGGCAGCTTGCTGGCCCAAGTCATCAGGGAGAGTTGATGCTTATCAACCCTGCCATATGAATCGATATTTCCTGTGCCCTGGGGCTACACAAGCTTAATCAAGAAAAAATAAGGAAGCACATTACATGTCAAAATTCCCTCATTAAATAAGCATTATATATTTTTAAAGTAACTATCATGGCATTATAAATTATGAGTTTAGTAGTAATGAAATTCAAATTGTAACAAATAGCAGATTTTATTGAATTTTATCATACATTAGACAATTTTGAGTAATGATGGATTCCATGCATTTAGAACTTTGCTTACAGAGATTTGACCCTTAAATGTGAAGAGCCAGTTATTGTTCTTGGAGAGAAAAAGTTTGTCAAAAAATTATGTACCACATTTTTTTTATAGTCATCTTTGTAGGTACCTTTAAATTAGCTGGTCAGTTATTTAAATGGTGAGATTTGGGAGTATAGTCGTGAACATACATTTAATGAATTATTACTAAATATAATTATTGATTTTTAACACACACATTTGCTATTTCAAAAATAGTTGTATTCGGGAGTGTATACCTATTGCCATCTTGCTGTCAATACCTCAAACACTTGCAATTTTTGTTTTGTTTTGTTTTATTTTTACAATTATTCTCTGTGTCTGTGGCTTATCATATTCAGTGCCCTAAATTTGAAAAATCTGTACCTTCCAAGGATTTATTAAAATTTTTGCAAAACACAGCATTCAATGGATATCTAAATTTAAGCAATGAGATGTATCAGCTGTTACTAATAATATGCATCATGTAATATACATCTTATTTATATATTATATAGAGAGAAAAATACATATCTTATATTTATCTTTCTATCTATATTTATCTATCTATCTATCTAACACAGCATACATCTTTGGTTTCAGATCTGTCAAAGCATATAAGAGTAGGAATTTGAAATTAAAATCCATTATTGCACAAATTATATGTAGAATTCATGAAATATGGCAGTCTGTTTAGTTTCAATCTGATCTGGAAAGGAAACAGGACAAACAGGAACAGTTTTGAGCATGGATAATGCAACTACTCTATTTTTACTGGAAGAGCATTTACTTCAGCAGACAGACTATGCCGAAATGATACTTTTTATTATTCTGACATTCTGGTTGCAGGGCCCACTTTACTAGAACAGCCGCACAATTCTTGGTTTCATGTATATAATAATACCCATGACACAACAGGCTTTATCCAACATCAAGTGTATCCAAAGGTCACAAGACAAGTGATACAACAAGGATATCAAGAACTAGCAGAAGCTTTGTGACTCCCTGAAATGCTTCTGAGTGTGCACAGTTACTCCTTATCCAAGACTAGACTGAGTCGATTTAGGTACTATACCTCAGAGAAGCCTCCAGCTCTGGAGTCTATTCAGCTTTCTTTTCCTTTTCTTTTCTTTTTTTTTTTTTTAAGATTTTATTTATCTATTTATTTGAGAGAGAGTGAGAGAGAGCACAAGCAGGAGGAGCCGCAGAGGGAGAGGGAGAAGCAGGCTCCCTGCTGAGCCGGGAGCCCAACTCTGGGCTATATCCCAGGACCCCACCAGGATCATGATCTGAACAGAAGCCCTACGCTTAACCCACTAAGCCACTCAGGCACCCCTGGAGTCTATTCAGTTTTGATGCCTTAGTAGTCACGCAACCTTCACAAGATTATGTCACCAGTTCCCATTCTCTGGTACAACGTCATTTAGTCAGTCCTCATTTATTATTCAGTAAATACTCCCAACAGTGAAATGTAGGTGCTTAATCTAGTACACAACCACCTCCCCAGTTCTCATTTATTTTGGATCCAGTATACACCCATGAACTCCTTGAATTGCAAAGATGATTCAACCAAGAGTCAACTTTTTAGGATTTCCCGAAACTGAAGGAAAGCCCAAGAACCAGCTGTTAACCCTTTATTTCCAGTATTGTAGTGAAGGGATCACTGGTGTTGCTATCGATAATTTTTTTTTTCAGTTATCATTTTGCAACCATCTCTCCAGAAAATGCATTCTTAAAATTTAAGGAATCAGTTGAGATATTTTCAATTCCAACTCACTTTATTTTATTGAAGTTTGATTTTAATAATTTCCATTTGAAACATTCCAATTCATTATAATTTTCTATTAACAGATAAAAAAATATAGTAACCCCAAAAAGGGATATGAAAAGATGGCATTAATTCTTTTTCTGCCTCATCAGAAGTAGAATTCTTTGAGCTGACTTATCTGCACAAATCTATACAAAGTATTAAGTTTCATTTTAATATTCTCCCACAGCAGTTTCCACTTACTCTCATAGGGCAGTGTCCCCCTAGATCTAATGTGGCACTACAAAGGACTTGAACATCAAAGCACGTAAACAAGGACAAGATGGGTGAAATCAACATTAATGAAATCTTTGTGCATTCAGAAATGATCAAACAGTGAAAAACACATGCTATTAACCACTGTGTTATTACATTTTTTTTCAAAAGAGAGCTTGTTCCTTAGAGAATAGTCCAAGTTGATTTATGTTACCACATATTGATCAACACTTACATAATTCAGGTGGTATCATTGTGAACGCGTTTCATGTGTTCAAAAATATGTGCCCACTATGTCCACGGCAATATCATGTGCCTGTTAGAGAATGAAAAGTAACATGTGTTTCTGCCTCTGCTATCAAGAATTTTCCACATGTCTCAGGTTCACATACTAATAGTTTCCTGGGGCATAAAAATACTGTTATTAGAACAGCACAGAACAGAACAGCAAATACTCATTTCTATTATATTAATCAAAGGAAGAATTGTTTTATAAAGTTTATAAAAGACACTCTTATACAGGAGAAAAATTCAAGTATTTTATTACCTCACTTTGCAGTTCTTTGGGAACTCATTATTTATTTTAAAGCATGGTGTTGTTATCCATTCAGGGAAATACATCTTTGAAAAAGAACACTGTTTTAAAAATAGTGTGTACATCCATAGATAGTTTACCAGCAGTACTTTCCTTTCTCCCAGATAACCACTGCAGCTTTTAAAACAAGCAATAAAACAGAAATTCTCCATTATTAATAACAAGGCACTTCCCAAAGCAATGACATTTCAGAGTGGAAGTGAGGAATAAATTGTCTCTCAAAGAGTTGGGGGGAGATATGGAAATATAGGTAACGATTCTGTTTTGGTACAAAGTCAAGTCAGTGAAACATGGGTCTCCATTTACTAGATTATTTACAGTATAAAATAAAAAAAAAAATACCAAGATTAGTTACCTTTACAAATTATCCCATGATTTAATGAATTCTTTGATATTTTCTCAATAAGTTTCTTGATTATAAACACTATTTTTATGGTGATTCATTTCAAAGACTAAAAATCCTTGATTCAGGAATAATGATTAATCACCAGAAAAACTGTCTTCCCTGAATGTATATTCAGTCACTCCCCTCAATGGCTTACCATTGCATGTTAGAATAAATGTGAGCTCCTTATGAAGACATAAAAAGCCCTGCATGACCTGGCCTTGACGTTTTTTCCTACCTTGTATTGGGCCATTAGTCTGTTGTTTTTCAGGCACCAGACTCAGTAGTTTTTGTTTTTTGTTTTGTTTTGTTTTGTTTTTAGTTCCTTCAATATTCAACCTCTTTCCTGCCTCTGGCTTAGGATCTTTTACATCGGGTAACTTACTTTTCGAATACTGGCCACCCCTCTCCAACATTTTGTCCTCTGGCAATTTTTAAATGGCTGGGTCTTTCTCCCCATTTAGGTTTCAGCTGAAATTTCACCACCTTCTTAGCCAGGCTTTCCTGTATAAATTTCTGTTTTCTTGTTTTACTGCTTATCTCTAGGCTGTAAGTTCTAAAGATAAAACTGTACATCATTTCTAGCCTGTTCATAGTTTTATCTCTAGCACCTACCATTTTATGCACATTCTTGGCACAAAGAATATATTTGTTGAATAAATTAATGTCATGAAGTATATCTTATAGGCAAAATCCACTACAAAGGTGAAGATAATTTTCAGAGCGCCTGAACATTGTATACATTCATGTGTATAGTTCATACGCCTAATATGAACTGATTGCACATTATTGGACAACATGTTTGATATCATATTTTTCTTAGATATATCTTAAGTGTATCTATGACATCTCAAAATTTCTTATTGCATCCTTTAATCCAAAGAGTTATAATTCAAATAGACATCTCTGTTGCTTTTTTACATGAATATATCTATTCAATGTTCTAATGCAATTATTTAAATTTTCTGCAGAGAATAAAATATGAAAAGAACATTAATCTATAGGCAACTTGGCTAATAGTCAATACAATTTTATGCTTGCTGAGTATGCAAATATGTGGCACAATCCAAAAGAAAGATGTTATCAAAATATGTCTCCTACAACTAAGTGAAATCACTAATTAGCAACAATATATTAGGCAACAATTAATTTGATTTGGTATATATATATTTTTTCATCTGGAATGAGGGAATACCAGCATAAAAACCAGACTGAAGTCCTAATTGTCTTCTCAATATATTCCTTTCCTTACTATGTTTACCTTATTTTGCTAGCTGTATTTTGTATTTTTTAAGGAATTGTGTATTTGAAGTTGGGATTTAATAATGCTTGCTTTATTTTCTTGCATTATTTTCATTTAATTTGCTCCTAGAAATGTTATTAGGAATTTTAATTTTCCTTGAGGTTATTAAATATTCTAAAATGTATTATAATTCAACTTTATTTTTTCCTTTCTTTAAGTATCTGGACATCCTAAGACCTACAGGGTGACATGGAAAATATGAGTTATCATTTTCCCCCTTCTTATGTGTCATCCTGTGCAGGGGCCATGCTAATCTTCTCTGTATCTTTCCAGTTTTAGTATATGCACTGCTGAAGTGAGCACTTTTCCCCCTTTTTAGTCTCAGGTTGAAGTTTTCCCCAGGAACTTCAATTTTAAACAGTTATGTCCCACCCAGTGCATTTTTTTGTTTGTTTGTTTCCAGAAGATTGATTATTGTACATTCAGCACTATATTCCTCACCCTGTCTTCAGAAGAGTCCTACCATCTGTGTGTTCCTTTCCAGAATATTTCCTCCAGGTTGACATCTCAATTTAGAATTTAGTTACGTGATTGAGCTTCACTGTGAACTAGACTGTGATTGTGGTCATAAATTTCTTTTCTCTGGAAGGCTGCCTCTCAAATGTTCATCAGTTAGCAAGTAAAGCTAGTCAGTTCTATCTAAGTCTTGCTCATTCACCCTGAAAGCAATATTCTAGAAAGATAAAATGAATTTATACACACATGATAATTACATGTTAGCCTTTTTTGAACTTATAAAAATAATTTAAAAACTCTCTTATTCTTTTATAATGCTTTGTGAGACATGTAGTTTCCTTTTCATTTTAAAATTATTTCCTTTGCTTTTTATTTTTCCACATTACAATACTTGAAGATCTATATGAATAGGAAGAGAAACAGCTTTATGAATGTGAATGTGAACAATTCATCAAGTTCATTTTTTCTTGAAAAACTATACATGTTCATTCAATAAATTATTTTTGAATTTTTGAGAAGATTCAAAACATTTTAGGGAATAAATTAAATATAGATAAATTAATGAAAACAAATATATTTTAATGTTTTTATTTCAAAAATCTATTTCAGTTACAAAGCTAGATATATTTATATTTAATCTAATCTGAGTCTATGATATTTTAATAACTTTTTGTTTATCATGCATTTTGACAGAATAATAGGCAAAAAAACAAGCAAAGAATGAAAACAACTGGTTTTGTACAAATATATGTTTTTAAAATATTGGGCATTCTTCTAAAAATTGGATAATGTTTTAAAACATACTGGAGCAATACAAGGCAAGAACACTAGGCAAAAACATAAAACAGCATTTCCTAGGATTTTATATTCTCTGAAACTCAGAATTTTATAAATTAAGGAAAATATAAACTTTGTGATATGGCTGAGTAATATAAAATTAATGGATGAAATTGGAGAAATCTACTTTGGGTAGGAAGATAAACTGCTGAGATATCTATAATACAGAAGGCTGAGGTATACAATCTCACAAAAACATGTTTGAAATGTAGGGGATGGGGCACCTGGGTGGCTCAGATGGTTAAGCGTTGCCTTTGGCTTGGGTCATGATCCCGTGGTCCTGGGATCGAGCCCCGCATCGGGCTCCCTGCTCTGCGGGAAGCCTGCTTCTCCCTCTCCCACTCCCCCTGCTTGTGTTCTCTCTCTGGCTGTCTCTCTCTGTGTCAAATAAATAAAATCTTAAAAAAAAAAAAAAAAAAGAAAGAAATGTAGAGGAAGGCGCTGATGTTATATTTCACCTACATTACAAATTTCTTCAGGGCCAGCCCTGATCCTGATAATCAAGAATTGACTCTAATTATAAATTCTATCATAGACACAGCAAATGGTAACTAGTTTTGATATGATGTTGTGCAGTTAACTGGGTCACCTACTCGCAGTCACTGTGCAGGTTAATTGGAAACAAACCAATGGTAATCCCATTGGTTTCCTGGTCTGCTATGAGTGTCCAGAAAAAACTATTATCACATTCTGGAAAAGGGGAAGAGAGGTGAAATTTCTACAGGAGAATTATGATTCTCTGGGTCAGGAGCTGTGGGAGCCACTGTAAATCTGAAAGAGCCTTTTGTCATGGATCAGAAGCCAACAAAGGCCCTGGGCCAAGCTTTGAGTACACAGAGATTCTGCTCCAGGGGTCAGGAGCAGGATGGGTCACTCACAGTGGCCACAGTGAACACCAGGATCTGGTCTCCGGGATTGTAACTGCTGAAGCTGCCAGTTTGGCATTGTCATGCTCTGATATCAGGAGGAGAAAGCCCTTCCAACCTTGCTGGCCTTGCAAGACCCACTGCCCGCCAGCTTTGTTTCTTCCCTTCCTTGGTCTGGCAGTTGCAATGGAACACAGGTCTCCAAAGTGCTTCCTGTCTCTATGGAAACTGGCAAGCAGCACCAGACTGATGGCCATGCTCCACAGTGGCTGGGCAGAGGGGTGGCACAGAAGGTGGAGACCAGGTGTTCTACGCTATAAGACAAGCTGAATCCGGAAGGGATAGAGTCAAAGGAAAATAAATTATATGCGGTCACCTAGGAAAACAGAGTACTGAAAGTTGTTCAGACAAACCTAAAAGCTAGAATGAAATCAAGGGAAAATTGCTAGAGAATTCTAAATATTTGAAAGAACAGAGGGACATTTCAAAAGTGGAAACGTTTTGCACTTAGTTATCAGTCTTAATTTTTCCTCCAGTTCCTTTTCTCACATGATAGAGCATTTATTGTACTTCTCTCGAGAATTTTAAGCTTGCATTAATAGCATTTGTGCTTTTCAATCCACTAGGCTTTAGGATGCAATACGTGTTTCAGTACACACAACTACTGAGCCACAACTTTCGCATTAGAAGGTTATTTGTTTAGAACGCCTTCAGTAATTTAGTGGAAGTAATAGCATGCTGTGTGTGCATTTAGGTATATTTTTAGACTCTAAGCAACAAGAATGATCTTGAACTTTCTAAGATTCAGGTTCTTTGTATAAATCCCAAACCTGTTGAACAGATGGGAGCGGGGAGGGAAACACAAAGCTGAGAAGAGTTGGAAGGGGGGAGACCTAAAGAATAGTAAGCTACCTTTGTATTTCATTTAGAAATGAATTGCCTATTTCTTTTTTTTAAAGATTTTATTTACTCATTCAACAGAGAGACACAGAAAGAGAGGGAACACAAGCGGGGAAGTGGGAGAGGGAGAAGCAGGCTTCCCACAGAGCAGGGAGCCCGATGCAGGGCTCGATCCCAGGACCCTGGGATCACGTCCTGAGCCGAAGGCAGACGCCTAACCGACTGAGCCACTCAGGCACCCCATGAATTGCCTATTTCTGTCCATTTCTTCTATTTAAGAACCTGTAACAATACTGTGTATCTACTGATACATTTGGCACCTGTGCTTTTCATAACCAAAATATGAGAACCTTAATGAGACCAGTATTTTGCATTTAAGGTGGGGTTCTTGAGAGGCCACAAAAATATTTAAAAACAAGTCAAAGCATTATATATGCCACTTGCTTCAGATGCCAGCGACTCTGTCGAATTAAACAATTTTGTAGACTTAGTTGACAGTTTTCACAAAGTATAAATATATTCCCAAAGGAAGAACCAAAATATGGGGCATGTTTATCTCATGAGAAATTTATGATTTCTTATTGAAAAGCGAGATCTTAAATTCTCTTCACATCTTGTTTTTATTTGTTCCCCCTCACTGTTGTTAAGTCCAGTTCGTCCCCTGAGAAAGTTGTGCTCATTTTCAGAAAGAAAAATAATGAGGGTCCTTGGTTCCTGTTAAACAGCCCACAAAAGTTGATCATGTACCCTGACCAACCACTGACTGTAACTCAGTCCCTCTCAGATGTGCAAAGACTCAGCCTCCGCCTGTCTGTCTAGATATATCTCAGGTGATTATTGCCCTAAGTAAGCACTCATGCACCGTGTGCACTGATCCACTGTTGCGGCCCACATTTAATCTTTAGTGCAGGAAGAGAGATGGAGAAAACCATCGCCTTCACTCATCATACATTCAGGAGATAGCAAGGCTTGAATAATGACGTTTCTGGAAGCAGAGCCATGTTTTGGGATCAGTGTTCAAACACACGTTTTTGCCCTGTCTGCTCTCTTTCAACAATACTGCTGGCTTCGAAGATCTCTCTTTGCCGCTTTGCTTATTGCATCTCTGCGGTAATTGCACATCACAGCCTGTCAGCAAGGTCGAGGTGGCCATGATCTTAGAATTTGCTTCTTTATGTGCTGTGTGACAGTGTGTTGGGTGCTTGGTGGTCAGTCAGTGAAAGCGTGCTTGAAATGTGGGAAGCAAGGACAGCTCTTAACTAACTGAGGTCAACAGGGGTCAAGACTCAGTTGACCTGATTTTGAATTTGGTAATTCCTGATCCAGACAAGAAAAGGTTTGAGCCATTTTTCCCTAAGTATATGAGAAATAGAAACATTGATGGAATAATGGCAGCTTCTCTGTCTGCTATTTAAAGACAGGGTCAGGAAAGCCATCTTTGCAGACTACTGAATAATTGTTCTTCATTCAAATGTCTTTCACAGCAATAAATCAGCAAATTGTTTCCATATAACTACTGAAACTAGCCTAAATGGTTTTCAATCCCTGACGCTAGTTAGAAATAAACTTGGTAGTCTAAGAAAACTATCAGTTCAACGGTGTAGAGGAAAAAGAGATCAATTTGAAGGACTTTTATTGGAAAAATGATGAGTGGGGGGAAAAGGACTCTTGGAAAATGATTTGAGGAAAAAGGGGAAAGGGGACTGAAGAGACTCAAAATATGAAGAGAAGAACTTCAAAAATAGAGCTGTATTGCATTGGAAAGAGTTCATTGGTTTTCAGAAAAAAAAAAAACAAAAACAAAATATTTATGCTAAATATGTAGGTAAGAGCCCCAACAAGAGACATCAAAGGTGGCTTTTCCAGTGGTGTGCTATGTAAATGATTAACAACTGCCTCTGTGGAGAAAAAAACAAAACAAAACAAAACACTGACTTGAGCTGTTTGCCAGTCTCCATAGTGAAAAGACTCTCACTGAGGTCCATTTGAAGCTAGCAGAGTATGTCTTTGAGCATAAAGTGAGAAGAGTTACGTTCGGTTGGCTCTCATGAGCTGGGATGAGCCAGCTCTAGCACATCACAGCTTTTACTTGAATTTCAAATGTTCCTTCACTTATTAAAAATAGATGTAAAAATTTAAATGCATCTTTGAAATGTTTAACTCCAAACTCCATGCTTATTTTATAGCAGTTACTCAGTCAGAATTAAGTTCACTTTCTTTTCCAAGCAGTTTTTTGGTTAAGCATGTGAGGTCTGAAGACCGAGTAGGAGGGTTCAGAACCTGGATGCTGTACTTTGTAGCTGTGTGACTGTGGGCACATTATTTAAGCTCTCTTTGCATCTGTTCCCACATCTTCAAGGTAGAGATGATGACAAGGTTGGCATGAAAAGTAAATCACTGATAGAAGAAATGCACTTAGAATAGTGCCTAGAATATTGTGAATGCTCAGATAAGTTTAACTGTAGTTTTCATATATTTACCATTGGCTTAGTGATTGTAGAAGATGCGATAACAGAGGAAGGGCACTATGAAAATGGCTGTTGGGGCACCTGGGTGGCTCAGTCAGTTGAGCAGCCGACTCTTGGTTTCCGCTCAGGTCATGATCTCAGGGTTGTGCGATTGAGCCCCACATCAGGCTCCATGTGCAGGGAGTCTGCTGGAGAGTCTCTCCCTCACCCTCTCCCTCTGCCCCTCCTGCCATTCTCTCTCTCTCAAAATAAATAAATAAATATTTAAAATGGATGTTGATGAAAGGGAAATTGGACCAGGAAAGGAAAGGAAAATATTTTCCATCTCAGCATCCTGTCCACCTAAGAGGGCTTAGGTAGGGCTTATTATACTCAATATTCAAGAAAAGTTATTGTCTTATATGTTTTTCCCCTTTTGGAGCATAAATTTGGCAGTCTTTCTTTTTATGTCCCATTTTGGGTGCTGACAATGGTATTGGATGTGTCTGTTCTAGATTACATCTGTTATATCTTATGTACACTCCTTCATGATTTTCAATTAGAACTTCAAAAAAATGTCTTAAGACAATATACTAATAAGGATTTTATGATTTAGATTTTCTGTATTTTTTTTTTCTTGGTAAAGAATTAGTCTCTCCCCCTGCCTCTCTATTTTGACCATGAACAAATGCAGCAGACTTAGTCATTCTCCTGTCACAGGTTCCCCTACAAGGCCAGCCACTGCTCTAAGAAGATGCTTTCATTTTGGACAATGAGCCCCCACTGGAAGCTCCAACTCTCAATACAGAATGTTAAGCAATGTAACTGATTCAAAGATAAGTAAGATGATGTCATCACCTGCCCTTTAATTATCTTAGAAGCAACTCAAGGAGACTGATATTTTTGCAAATAACAAAAGGGAATAAACACAAGGAGGGGAGGAGAAAATGATGGACATAGGCTGCCTGCAAAAATAGCTAACCTCTACGAGTCCAAATTGGAAGTTTTGTTTCCTTTACATTTGATCATACACTTGTTTGATTAAGAATAACTCCTCTGAAATCTAGGATGGTGCTTAGCTTAGCCAAAGAAAGGATCCTTTTAGAATAAGGCCTCAAATGATATGAACAATGCATTTCAGAAATCCTTATAGATGGGGTGGGGGGAATAAAGAAAGAGTTATGTACCACACCTAGACTGCCTTCTCCCCTGCCTTCACACCCTCTCACAAAGTTTCCCAACTCTGCAGTCTCCTTAGCAAGTTTCTCTTCCTCTGTGCATCTTTCAAATGTTGATTCATATCAGGCAAAGCATGTAGTAAGTCCCCAAAATATTTGTTTAATGAATGCACTAAAAATGAATCCTTAATTTGATAACATATTAATTTTGCTAATTGGGAAAATTAGTAACTTCTTTGGAAAGACTCTCTGAAATTGAATTAAATGACAACCTTGAGCCACAAAGAGTTAAAAGAGAAAAGGATCATTTAACCTGATGCTCTCTCCAGGTTATAACCAGAAGTAAAAGACAATTCAAAGCTTGAGAAGAAGTTTGACTGTCTACAAAACTGGCTTTTGAATTGATTTTGGAAACCACATATCCTAAGGGTATTTAAGATTAGTAGATTCTCCACATGAGATTGCTCTCTACTGGGAAAAACTAAATTATTTGACTGTGGGGATTTTAGGCTGCAAGTCCCAGGGAACTGAAGTCATAATACTTTAAAGTCAGAATCCACATGGGGAGAAGATGGAGGGAAGTTGTCCTAGTCTCCTACCTGAGAGGACAAAGAATAGGTGTGCAAGTGTATATAGAGTAACTGGCATGCAGAAGACCCTAACAAATATTACTTTCTTTCTTCTCTGGGCCAGTAAGGAAAGATTGAAATAATTGTCAAAAGTGAGTTCTGAATAGGATAGGATATTCGATGGCAGTTGATATTGACGTCCTCTCTTATTTGATTTTAATGCTACAACTGAAATTTATGAAGACGTAGTTCAGCTAGGTATGCAATTGAAAATCTCATTGTTAAAATGTTTACTCATTTATTTATTTTTATTGTTGTCTAAATCACACTTAAGCAAATAGTGATAAAGTTATTATGACCCAGCAGCCTTTTTGGAAAACTAAGAGTAAAATACTGAACTTTCAGAACAAACCCCAAATGGTTCATTGACTCTATTCCACCATGGAAAATCACTTAACCTCCTAGTGTCAGTTTATCCATCTGTGAAATGAGAAGGCTAATATTTTCTCATGGGGATGTTTTGAAAATTATTTTGCAAATGTAGTGGATGAAATTGTTGCAAGCATCACTGCTCTTTTTCCACTTCTTTAAGGAAGCAGACAATATTATTTATGTACCAGTTGATAGTCAAATGGTCACCCAGAATGAACTGTGTATTCTTATTAGCACTTGTGTGCTTTTTATTACTTAAAGAATCCCTCCTCCCTCACATTGTTGAGTTCATGTGTTACATCAATACTTGGGAATCTGAGCAAAATATCTTAAAATCATTCTGAGCTTCGTATTTATGAACTGGTAATCTGATATCTCTGGTAATTATTCCTTCTTTCTGTTTTAGCTCACTTTTTCTCTTATGTGGTTTTTCGCCTCACCTCACTTCACAAGATTGATAGTTTTCCACGTTTCCCTGCTAGAGGTCACCTCTGAGCTGAAGGCAAAACACATCCCACTCCGGCTCCTGTTGACTTTTAAGTCAACTATCAAAGAATTTATTCCAGACATCTCCTAACCTCAATTTAAAAACTCCACCCTAAAGATTACAGGGAGATATCCTGGGGAGTTGCCATAGTGACTCTAAGAGGTTGGCATTGAGAAGACAAAGCTACTGATAGCAGATTTTATACTTGATAGGCTTAATTATATAACATGGTCATGAACCTCTGAGTTTGTGTCATTTAGGTCTGGAAAGAAATTTTCCCCTTCAGGCTCTTCTGTCTCTTATGGTGCCAATCAACAGGCTTCTTGGTAATAAGATCCTTTATGCCAATAGCTCCAGCCTAACCTCAAGTGGTGCTTGTGGTAATGATAGAATCATTACAAAACTAAAGAAGAAAAGGGAAATATATTTCATGGGTGTGATTAAGTCATCATAATGTTCTTGCATACGTAAATTATCCTTGACTTAATGAACTACCTTGCTCACATAATAGTATTTTAACCTGGCTCTGGAAAGTCATTTTTTACCCATGTTGATAATTGTTACCAGACTTGGCAGAGCTCCTCTCCAGATCATCTTGCTGAAGTGAAATTTATGTATTATGTTTCCATGTGCATGAATTTTGTTTTAACTACTAGAAGTGTTCTTACTAAGTAAAGTTATTATATGAATTATTTTAATAAATTAGTATGATACTTAGGAAGATAGAATACTTGATTATACTCTAATGATATCCAATTTGACAAGCGTCATTTAAAATATGTTTTTTTTCTTGATTATAAAAGATTATAAAAGATTATATTCATTGGAGAAAATCAGGAAACTAGAGAAAGGAACAAAGGAGAATATTCTCTCTATCTCCTAGGTTAATCTCTTTAACATTTTGATGGATATTCTACAAGATGAACACTTTTTGAAAAATACTTAACATTGTTTTCTCTAACACATTTCGTGTTTCTAAAAACAGCTACGTCTACAAGAAGCTCTGGTAAAATGGGATTCTTTTTTTGTTTTATTTCTTTTATCAGAAATTGAATCTAAAGTTCTAGTATCCATATTTCATAGACCTTATTCAGGATTATAAAAGCTACCAGGGAAGTATTTTATGTGGTTTCCTCTGCTGCTTTAGAGAGTTCAATTCAGCCAAAATTATTCCAGTGACTTATTTTCAAAGATGACTAGATCCACCCTATATAATTAATGCAAGGCCAAAGGAAATTAATGATAATCATGTTACTATTTGTATATAAATCTTCATGTGTGCCTAGGAGGCAAAGAAGGTTTTCTGGAACACATAAGGGAGTATGAAGGAGTCTTAATGGTATGCAAAACTGTTGTCCCCTGATGAAGGGGTTTCAATTATTTTTTCTGTCTTTTGGTAGTATATAGTTTTGTTGTTGTTTCGTTGGTTTAATTTTTTTTTTTTTTTTTTTTTTTTTTTAGTGAGAAGTTAAGTCCAATGTAGCTCTTGGGAAGTTAATCATTTTATAACTTTCATTTAATCAACGTTTTCTTTAATCCCCTTTTAGGCAGCCAAGGGCAGTTTCCACTAACACAGAATGTAACGGTTGTTGAAGGTGGAACTGCAATTTTGACCTGCAGGGTTGATCAAAATGATAACACCTCCCTCCAGTGGTCAAATCCAGCTCAACAGACTCTGTACTTTGATGACAAGAAAGGTGAATACATTTTCTTTTAAATGTTTTAATCATATTCTGAAATATCCTAATTATAATGAATTTATTTTTCTGAGATGATTCAAATTATTCGTTTTGATTACCAAACTGCTGCTGCTTGTATTTAAACATGTTAAATATTAAATACTTTAGTTTGCAAGTCATAAACACTAAAGATAACCTATGTCAACTTTTTAATAAAATAAACAGCTTCAATTCTGTTTCAAAAATCACTTTATGCTTTCTCTTAACCATAATCTTCTCTCTAGATATCATATTCCTCATCCTTGTAATTGCCCTGTGTGTAGATTAACTATTTTTTCCTCACTCCAGGTAATATATTTTTTTTTATTAACCTTAGCTTAATGTATTTAGAAGATGCTGTATGATTTTGGAAAGTTTTATGATTTTATTCTTATGAACGGGCTTGAAAATAAGAATTGTAGAAATAATTCCCATAGAAAGTTTAAGTAACTCCATGGTTTCAAAATAAATAACTGAAATTAAAAAGGTGTGTTTACTTCAAGTTGAGTTAGACTTCATTAATTAACTGGGCTCCTAATTGGATGACAGATTCTGTTGATTAAAGTTTTTTTTAGAGAAGTGATGAAATTCATAATATATAATTCAAGCAAACAACTAAAAGTATACACTGAATTTCCGAGTCTTCATCTGTTATTATAAGCATTGCGAGGAAAAGTGAGTTCATGAACTATAATAAAAACATGGAGTTGTTGCTATAGAGAAATTTAAATTATATAGAATGTAAATATCTATTTATATATGAGCTATTCAGCATGGTCTTAATATCTGGATTTCTTATGAATCTGTGTAGCTAACAGTAAGATAATTTGAAATCAGTTCCATTTTAATGGTTAAAGTGTAGTTGAATTAGTCCAATAAATGTGCACATTTGCCCTAAAATAGGAATTCACTGTATTTTTTTTAACTTGATGTAGTTTTCCCTCTTTGATGTACTCTAGATTTAAAATGAATTTTTTTATTTATTTAAAATTTTAATATATAATGGAAGACTGATTAAAAATTTATTGACTCAACAAATAATTTTTGAGGTTTCCTTCATAAAAGGTGTTAGAGTTGGTGAACAAACAGATAAAATCCCTGCCCTTCGAGGACATACAGTCTAGTAGCGGACAGATGATAAAAAATATGAACATGAACAAAATATATTTTAGAGTACATTGGTAGGGGACAAGTGTTCTCTATCTCAATAGATACATAGATGCATAGATAGTTGATAAATACCTACAGAAAGAGAGGGAGAGAGAGAGAGAGGGAGGGAGGGAAGGAGAGAGAGATTTTAAGAAACTAGCTCAAGTGATTGTGGAAGCTAGCAAGTCTGAAATACGCAAAGCAGGCCAGCCTTCTAGAGATCCAGGGAAAAGTCAGAATTGCAGCTCAAGTCTGAAGGCAGTCTGGAGACAAAATCCCTTCTTCCAGGGACCTCAAATGTTTTCTCTTAATGCTTCAGCTGATTGAACAAGGCCACAGCAGGGTAATCTGCTTTACTGAAAGTATAATGACTTAAATTAATCTCATCTAAATATATCTTCACAGCAGCATCCAGACTGGCATTTGACCAAATATTGGGGTACTGTGGCCTAATTAATTGGTTGACATAAAAAGTTAAGTATCACAGAGGGTCAGGCTATCATTTCTGTAGAATTGTATTACTTAGAAAGAGCTTGTATTTATTGTTTTATTTTGCCATTTGAAAGATAAATGCAACAGGTATCACTAATGGCCACATTGTTATAGAAGCATATGGAAAGATGGGGTTAAAGGTCCCACAAGTATGTGAGATTTAAAGTTAGTATGGTGATTTAAACATTGTGACTCAAATATTGGCCAGACTTAAAGCCAATGTGGTGACTCCATATTTATGTTTTGATTAGAGTGTTTGTTGTGTCATCATTCATGTTTAACAGGGACTTTTAGTCATAGAGATTTGTTTTTTTTGGAGGGGGGTACTTTAAGAATATTTTAAAGAGTCTGAAAATGAATTTTGAAACGTTCATCTGCTAAACACTCACTATAGCAATATTAATGTAATTTTAGTCCCTATTAGTATTATTGATTATGTAATGCTTCTGATTAAGGACATTTTTATCCCATATAGAAATTTTTAAACATATTTTGTGAGACTATAAAATATCTCTTTGGAGTTTGAAAAAAATATTAGAAATATCTAATGTGATATTTTAAAGCTTTTTTAAAAGAAAGGATATTCAAGAATAAAAATTTGATTTTATGAATTAATTACATTAAATTTTTATAAATATAACCCACATAAAATAGCTTGTATTTCAGGTATATTCAATAGGAATGAAAGTTATATTAGTAAAAATGAAGCTTGAAGACTACCTTTGGTTTCACTGGTTCCTAGTAAAAAATATATCTAAGTTTTATCATGCTAATATCATGTAAGCTTTATATTTTGACTTTAAATATACTAGTGCTTTTGGGGTAGTGAAGGCACATCTATTAAAAAAATGTGCTAGTGTTTACTTTTCTTTGCTCCTTTATGGTGTTTGGAGGGGTTTGTTGTTGTTTTTTAAATCAAGTGATCTCTGTTGCTTTCTAAAGTATGAAGTCCCATTGGGGTACCTGGGTGACTCAGTCCTTTGAGTTTCCTACTCTTGGTTTCAGCACAGGTCATGATCACAGACTCGACAGGTAGTCTGCTTGAGGTTTTTCTCTCTCTCTTCATCTGTCTGCCCCCATTGCCCTCTCACTCTCGCTCTCTAAAATAAATAAATCAGTCTTATGTTTTTTAAAGAACGAAGTCCCATTAGTTTAAAAAAAAATACATGAGTCACACACAGAGATTTAACAACCTCTTTTTGCTTTTAGCATTAACTTATTACAAGTATTTGTAAATAAATATTTAAATGTATATGCCCAAATACAAGGTGACATCAATTTTAAGGAAATTTCTCACTTTCCCAATAATGCAAAGCAAGAGAAAATGTTTTGAGGACACAGTCATTTAGAGATGCTCATGGACAATTAAATGTATAGTTTATACTATTTAATTTATTGATTTGAGTATACATGCGTATTTAAACTAATACAAAAACATAAATATGTGTGTATTTAAACTGATACAAAAACAAACTAATACAAAAAAAAAAGAAAACATTTTTCACTTAGAGATACTGTTTTTCCATCCCGGCATTTAATAAAATAATCTTGCTTAGCAGCACTTTTTCAAAGTGTAGGATATACTATCAATGAGAAATTTATCCCGAGTAACAACTATGAATTTTTATGACAGCAGAACAATTTTTTGTTGTTCATTCATCCTGCAGGAATCTAATAATGATCTCCACTATGTAACAACTGATTGTACTGCTTTTTAAGCAGATCTTTGAGAGTCATGTTTATAGTGACATCTACAATTGTGAGGTCAAATCCTCAGGCACAAAAACGAAATCTATACAAAATGTCTTTGCCTCCTCTTTCAGTGATTCCATAAGTTATCCTTTATAGAACATCTAAAACCAGAATTGATTCAGGGTGTTTCAGGCTAATGTGTCTTAGGATCCTGTCGAAAAAAACCAGCAACTTGTAATATAAGATTTGCAAAGACTTGGAAATGAGGCAGCCCTTCTTTTCTGAGGGATAATCATGGTGGGAAAAATCCATCATGTCATATTTGGGATATTTAGCAACATATTCCTTCATCTTACTGCTATAAAATAGCAATATCTTATCATATGAATCACTGTAGTATGCACTTGCTTTATTTCATTTTTTTCTTTACCAATTGTTACAACAGTTTAGGATTATGTTGAAGAAAGCCAGTGTGTGTGTGTGTGTGTGTGTGTGTGTGTGTGTGTGTAGTAGAGCCAATTTCTGGATTTGATATTAGACTGGTTCTAACTCTAACTCTATTATGGTTTTAATAGTCTGTTGCAACAGGGGCGCCTGAGGGGCGCAGTGGGTTAAGCGTCTGACTCTTGGTTTCTGGTCAGGTCATGATCTCTGGGTTGTGGGATCCAGTCCCAAGTCAGGCTCTGTGCTCAGGGTGGAGTCTCCTTGAGATTCTCTCTCTCCCTCTGCCCCTCTCCCCTCAAATAAATAAATACATCTTTAAAAAAAAAAATAGTCTGTTGCAACAGGATTAACAGAAAGTTTCGAATTAAAAAAAACGCTTTCATGAATGGCAATCTAACATGTCTATTCCTTCACAAGTCATTGGTTCAGTTCCTATGTGATGTCCTAGTGGAAGGGGTCCTTGACAGTTATATCTATCAAATGCAAGAGTTTGAAAATGAAAGCATTTTTTTGAAGAGGCCACATTACTGTTTCCCTCCCACGTGGTCTTTTTGTCTGCCTTTACCTGCCTCGCCTCAATCCTAAAACTCAATCCTCGCCATATTGTACCAGAGCCTAAGTGCAGAAGCTAAGCATGAGTTAGCGTGACTGGAGTAACACACACATGCCGTGCAAATGACAACTGCTCAGGAGAACAATAGGAAAACGAGTGATTGTCTGTATCACTGATTGCACCAGCTTCTGCAGGTGGCTGTTACCTTTAAATAAAGGCTCCATCCTTAACCCTGTTCTTATTTCTGCCTCAGATTATGCTGCCTCTTGTTTGCGGGAGCTTTCAAAACAGAATCTTTCAAGGGTACACAGTATCACAGTGTTTTAATTGTGTCTCAAATGATTTTAAAATGCAGCTAAGGTTGAAAAGCTTTGGGTTAAGCCAGTCAATTTTCACAAGAGTTCTGTATCCCTAAGTTTAGGTTTTTGTACTGACATTGGTTATCGAGAAGGAAGGGAGAAAAGGAAGGAGAGCAAGTTGTTCAGAAGAATGGAACAGGTGCTTCTCATCAACATTGCCACCGTCACTCTGAGTCTCAAGACATATTCTGAGAGGTCTTCCATGCTAGCTGGAGACACAAGGTGGCTTCCTGCCTGTGAGGGTTGAACAAAGAACTCAGGATGGTGGCCCCGTGGTCCAGTTGGAACTGGGAAAACCTTTCTTGTTTACTTGGAATTACTCACTAGAGAAAAGCATGCTGTGAGTGGGCAGTTGATGATCAGCTGAAGGAGAATTAAGCTGCAGCCCTTTCCTAGGAGTCTCAGTTAGGGAGGTTAAATGTGAATATTCAGGAACCTCTTCTCAAAAGGAGACAGGTGTCCCGCAGGGACTGGCTGAAGTGAAACTAATATTGTAAGATTTCTCATTCAGGTAACATAAAGAGGAAGGCAGTGAATTCAGCAATAAACATCTGGGCTTTGGCTATCGTGAGCACACGTAATGTGATCCGTAGCTTCCTTAAGTGCTGATGGGTAATGAAGAAATTTGAATCCAGGTGTGGCCTCTGTGTTAGTTTTAACCAGAATGCTCCTGAGAACAAAGTTGTCTGGCACCAGGTCAGCTTAAGTATACCCCAAGCGGCCTCTGCCATTGATATCAGCAGCTGCCTTTTAGGTAAAGAGCCGCAGTTCCTTTCAAAATGTTGAAGACATACATAGAGTAAGACAGAGGGATGCATTATAGTCAGCACTGCCCAAGATAATTTTCCATGACAATGACAGTGTTCTGTATCTGTGCAGAACAAAATTCTGTAGCCAGTAGCCACATGTGAATATTTAAATTTAGGTTAAATAAAAATTAAATAAAATCAAAATTCAGTTTCTCAGTTACATTGGCCACATTTCAAGTACTCAATAGGCACATGTGGCTAGTGGTTACTATTTTGTCAAGCACAGTTCTAGATGCTGATTCACTCCTTAGATGCCGTAATAGACCTTGTCCAATTCCAGCCTTAATTGGTAGAATATGTATTTTCCAACTGAGAAAACCCTAGGTCATTATAAATACATTTATTGAATATTAAATAAATGACATTTTGCTGTTTAAGTTGCATTGCTTTTTTTTTTAAGATTTTATTTATTTATTTGACAGAAAGAGAGAGAGCACAAGCAGGGGGAGCGGCAGGCAGAGGGAGAGGGAGAAGCAGGCTCCCTGTGGGGCAGGGAACCCAACACGGGGCTCGATCCCTATACCCACTTTATTCCAAATGCTTACTTATTACTATTTATAATAGATGTGGTGAGATTTGTGTGCAGGCACTTAACCGACTGAGCCACCCAGTTGTAAAGTTTTAATGGTGACATTGTTGCATTGGAGACAAAAGTCAGATCTGACTTCTAGTCCTGCCTCTGACAGCAACTAGCAGAGTTAAAAAAAAAGGGGGGGAGCTCATCGACACCTGACCAAATCAGATGTTCCAGTGGTTGGATCACAATTGCATTTTTAACAATTTCCCTATCTACTTTCTGTGCACCTGAAAACCAAAAATCATTAACTATGGAGTAAATATTCAATTACAATTCCATTTCATTTCTGCATAGTTGCTGTATGAAGCCTTTTTCTTTTTTTTTTTAAAGATTTTATTTATTTATTTGAGAGAGAGAGAATGAGAGACAGAGAGCATGAGAGGGGGGAGGGTCAGAGGGAGAAGCAGGCTCCTTGCTGAGCAGGGAGCCTGATGCGGGACTCGATCCAGGGACTCCAGGATCATGACCTGAGCCGAAGGTAGTCGTTTAACCAACTGAGCCACCCAGGAGCCCCAGCCTTTTTCTATAACACTTAAAAACCTGCAAATCTAAATAGAAAATAAAAATTAAGAGGATGACATTACAAGTTCTTATGGGTCAGAGGGACCTAGAATAGACATAACTAACTGATTCACCTGTTATGCCTCTCTTTCTCTTTACACAAATCTCACCACATCTGTTACAAATAGTAGTAGGTAAGCATTTGGAATAGAGGGGGTATAGGGAGACAGAGAAAATAGGGAGTAGAGTTCACTGAAACACCACAGGAATGGTGTGTGGCATTTGGCAATAGAAATAAAAAAATCAATTGGATTATTGCAGCTGTTTCTCTGCAGGTGTGGGGAAAACCAAAAAAAACAATTGAAGCAGTACAGTCTGATCACTCAACGCTCAGGAAAAAACACTTCAATTCCTTCCTAGTATTGACAAAAAATACTTTGGACAAACATCTCCCAGGGTGCATAGCATATGCATTCAACAGACATATATCTATGTGCTTGTATTTGTTTTTATATAAGAATCCAAAATACATAACTTTGTGGGATATTTCTCTTCACAGTAGTTTCACATTTTTGAATTATGTTTGCGTGATTCTCAAATATTTCCTGGAAGGGGATTTCATTACTGGAGGAATGAAGATAAAATTTTATTAAGGGCATAACCAAAAATCACTGGTGTTAATTATCTAATTTTTCTGCCAATAATTTTACATTAATACGGGGGGCAGTGGGAGAGAAAGAACATGCATAAGGTGTCCTCGAACAAGGAGTGATAAAGAGAAGAAAAATGAGATGAACCTGAAATGAAGGTACAAGTTTTCCTGGCTCCATGCCAACCAATGCCTCCTGACAGTATCCTTACCCACGACTGGGTTCAATCAGTGTGACAGACTTTAAAATCTTAAAAATTAACTCAGTAAGGCAGGTAGTAAGGTGGCCAATATTACCCTTCTTTTTGCTTTCTTAAATTTTTTTAAATATTATGTGTAAGTTACACTAAAGGCATAGAATTAATGATGACAACTTAAAGTTATACAATTTGTCAATAGCTTTCATGTTTATATTTTGTCATTGTATTCACAGCAACCCTGTACAGTAGGCAGAACCATTTTATATGTAAGGAAATCAAGGCGTGCAGATTTGAATAACTTGAGTAGTAAATGACAAAACAATGATGAGACTGAGTTTTCTTATAATGCGCCTAATTCACTTTATGCTGTATCATTCTGGTAAGGCTTCATTTTACAGCGTTTTGGATTTTTGTTTGTTTGTTTTTCAGTTTTCTTGTGAAAATTATCATTTCTTTTTGGTCTTTACTCCAAAGTCGCCTTCTCAGTAGTAGATCCGAGTACACTTTATTTCATATTTCAACTCATCATACTACAGTCATTTCATATGTTTCAGCAGATT
Source organism: Mirounga leonina (assembly GCF_011800145.1). Taxonomy (NCBI): domain Eukaryota; kingdom Metazoa; phylum Chordata; class Mammalia; order Carnivora; family Phocidae; genus Mirounga; species Mirounga leonina. The sequence continues at coordinate 11,685,583 of NW_023270431.1, forward strand.
TCCTAGTAAATGTGTGCATATTAAATGAGTATGAATCAAGTTACCATTAAAAAAAATACACTCTTGAGTTAATAAAGCATGAACACACTATTTAAAGACATATAGGCATAATTAAAGGAACTATTCAATGTGATGCAGCACCCGGGAGCTAGGAACAATAGGAAACCATCCTGCCCTCGTCCCTGAAAAGGGGACAAAAAGATCAAAAGCTACAATTGTGGGATGAGGCTTCTGGTTAGAAGCTCTCACTGGTTGGGAAGGGGGTGCCTGTGGAAATATGTCAGTTGACTTCCCTTTCCTCCTACCTTCTGATTTCCTGACAATACTTTCCATTGTCTGAGCCCAAATGGAAACCATAGGCCAAAAAATCTAGCAGGATAAGCAGAAAGTAAACAGCACAACTTACATGCATATACAAAATTTCTCCTTATCCAGTTATTTTCAGTGAAGATAATTTCTACGGAAAAGCTTGCATCACTCTATGCTCACAATTACCTTCAGTAGAATTGTTTCTTTTGGGGAGAAATAAGTCACAATACTGTTTCTAAAACATGTTAATTTTTCAATGTTATATTCCTCAAATTTAATATGTATGTTAAACTGTGCACTAATAGATTTTGTAAAGAAATAATTTCCTTTCACTTAATCTTCTAATGATAAAGCCATTATGGGAAATTTTCATTAAGTGTCAGAAAAGTCTTTAGTTATACATAATATACTTTTTTCAATCTGTTTATTTTAGTGTAGTTTAAGTCCAGCAATTTCACGAAATACATAGATAACCATATACACTATAAATTTTATTGCTCATATGGTTTTATTGGTTATATGTTAAGCTATGACAGCATCAGGATTTAAAACTTTGACATTCAACACCACATATGTATGCCTGAATGTTTTTAGCAAATGTTAATTTTCAGATATTTTAGAATTCAGCATAATTTCCATACTTGATATTATATTTTAGAGAAATTAAGTTTCACTAATATTACTACTTTTTTGATGCTTTTTATAATGCTTTTATTTAAAAATGGAAGTGAAACATAATACAAATAAATCAAGTAATGGTAGGTCTCTGAAAATGAGCAAGTTCCTGACTTAGTGCTCTTAGTTATTGCACATTGCACATTGCTGTTCACTAACAATTTTTTTTTTTAGCAAAACCCTACAAAGAGAAAAATATTTGAAATATTTTATTCTACCTTCTGATGATTAACTTTTGTGTTTATCTAATCATTTCATTGAGTAAATATTTGCTAACTATCTAAAGTATGAGCTTGTTTCCAGTTATTGTAGTTCATTGATTTTTGAGTAGCCCTTTCCTGGTTGAATAGAGCTGCTTGAAAGAAAACTTGTCCTAATTAAAATTAGGTTCCCTTTATCTTCTAATTATATATGTTTCTGGGCATATATTTTATATCAGTATGTTGATAAGATATACAGAGTCAGTACATAGTCAGCAATTGTTAAAATGATCTTAAACCACCTGAGGAAAAACACTTTTTATCATGGCAGTAAAAGTGAATGATGGCTAGTCAGCCCACGTGGACAGTCAACACCATTGCATCATCTTTTGTCATCTCCCAAAACAATTTAAAAATGTAAACAATGACCGGCCAGGTTTTGAGGAATTATCTTTTGTGATATTAAAGATCCTCAGTTTGGAGAATTAATAGTCATTTAAAAAAGCAGGTTTCACGAAGTAAATGTTAATCTACAAATGTCCAAGCAGATTTAATATTTAAAAGATTTCCAAGTGACCATTTCAGTTCAATTCTGTGAAATTCTGCTGTGTCCCTGGAATTATGCTGGGCATTAGAACTACTAAAATAAATAGAACATGAATTTTGACATCAAGTAGCAAGTTGTCATGTATCATCTATTTATAGGGATGGTGGATGATATAGGGGGAAAGTATCGGGTCAAGTATTTTGTAGGTAAGTAAATGTAATCCTATTTATTTCATAGTAAGCCTCGTCATAGAGAATATGACATGCCCAAATAATTGGTAAATATGTCTTCCATAAGCCTTGGAAAAAAAAATAATTTCACTTGAAATACACATGACTGAAAATATACTTTTTTGGATGAAATGAATTTATTTAAAGAAACAGTCATAAATCAACTATTATGTATTATTTGTCAAATATGTAAAGTAACAGTGTACTGCATGGGGACCTGATTTCCTGGTGACATACTGATATGGTCTCTGCGTTGAATGGCCTTTTAATCAGGATCCTAACACAGACCATGGAGAATGTAAATATTCTAAAGTTTTTTAAGTAAATTTCAAAATAGCATTGACATTATAGATCTCAGTAAGTATAAGAAAATCATAACAGTATCAAACTATACTTGTCCTTAATGTATACATTTAATTCTATTTTTAATAACATAATTTTGATTTATACCAATACATTCTATTTAGATGAAACATAGTGTTTAAAGTGTTGCCATTTAATTTTTAGTGTTTTTACCCATTCTGTGTTCTTCTTAATAATTTATAACAGACTTTGAGACAGTAATATCCCCACCAATAGTGAATCTACACCGTAAAAATAGTGCTAATTTTTTGAGTTTGAGACTGATGAAAACAGCCCTAGAACACTAATGTAAAGATTATTCTACTCAAAAACTTAGTCAACTTCATCTCTCTCTTCTAGTTTCAAAATCTCAGTGGGGAGAAATGGATTGGCTTACATTAGGTGCCTCTATTGTGCTTTGCAGTATAACTAGGGGTGTGGTCACTGAGCCAAGCAATCACTGTAATTTATATCTACTACATTCAGTAAATCTCACATTCAATAGGCTCAGTGTGTAGAATCTATGTGGAATATTCTTTTCTCTCAAAAGAATATTTTTTTACGAAAATAACTTCAACATGAAGTACAAAACAAATAAGAAACCTCTATTTCAAATATTATAACTTAGACACCCCTAATTAGTATAGCCTCTTTTTAATCCCAATGAGCTTTTTTTTATAAGTAAACTTGGAAGTATTGGTCTAGGTACCAAAAAGTAGAAATAAAAACACACACAGTCGTTCATTAATGGTGATACTAATTTAAAAACTATTAAATTATTAGGTTTTTTTTGGTGGAGTCTTTAGGATTTTCTATATGTATAGTATCATGTCATTGGCAAATAGTGAAAGTTTTACTTCTTCCTTACCAATATTTATGTTTTTTTTAAATTTATTTTCCTTATCTGATTGCTGCTGCTAGGACATTCAGTACTATGTTGAAAAAAGTCGTAAGAGTGGATATCCTCGTCTTGTTCGTGCTTAGAGGAAAAGCTCTCAGTTTTTCACCATTGAGTATGATGTTAGCTGTGGGTTTTTCATATAAGGCCTTTATTATGTTGAGGTATGTGACGTATAAACCTACTTTGTTGAGAGGTTTTATCATGAATAAATATTGTACTTTGACAATTTTTTTTTTACAACTACTGAGATGATCATGTGGTTTTTATCCTTTTCCTTATTAATGTGTATGGATCACATTAATTAATTTGTGAATATTGAACAATCCTTGCATCCCTGGAATAAATCCCACTTGACCCTGGTGAATGATATTTTAAATGTATTATTGGATTTAGTTTGCTAATATTTTGTTGAGGATTTTACATCTATGTTCATCGGAGATATTGGTCTATAGTTCTGGGGTTTTTTTTGTTGTGTCTTTGTCTGGTTTTGGTATCAGGGTAGTGCTGGCCTCATGGAATAAATTTGGAAGCTTTTCTTCCTTTTTTATTTTTTGGAAGAATTTGGAAAGAATAGGCATTAACTCTTCCTTAAATGTTTGGTAGAAATCACCTGTGAAGCCATCTGGTCCTGGACTTTAGTTTGTTGGGAGTTTTTGATTACTGATTCAATTTTATGGCTAATAATTGGTCTCTTCAAATTTGCTATTTCTTCCTGATTCAGGTTTGGAAGGTTATATGTTTCTAGGAATTTATCCATTTCTTCTAAGTTGTCCAATTTATTGTAGCTAAAAATGTTAATGAATATGATCTACCTTTCAGTTCATTCACTTGTGTTTTTTTAATTAATTTTGGATATTTCCTGTATTTATAAAAACTGAGTGTTTTTCCTCCCCCACACCTCTTCAAGTAACATTTCTCCACAATCAAAAAGAATTAATACAATTTAGAAACAGCTTTTCCTGAATAAATATTTTTAATGTATTGCTTTCTACTGTGTGGGCATGAAGAGTTATAAATTAGTATAGGCACTCTATTTCCTTGGTTTATTATTTCTTCAGTCCCAGAAGGCTCTTGTAGAAATCCTTGGAAACAGCAGTAAATGAGCATTTTGCGGTACTGTGAAGTGTAGGAGGTAGTGTTATTTTAGTGCCTAAGTGTGGGTGGTTGTAAGAATTAAGTTTCCTGGTTTTATTGAGATTGGTGAGTGGACTAAGTACAAATGGAAAGTGGGAAGGGGAAATGCCGAATGACTGGTCTGTACGCTCTGTAGTAGTCACATTGACTTTTTAGAGAGAATAGCACTAGTACCAATCTAGACATACTTTATTACATTTCCCTTCAAAGCCCTTTCAAATACATATGGCCCACCTTTCTTTTGGTGCTGAAAATTGCATGCTACAAGACTGAATGGCTTATTTCCTAATAGTGAATTGTGATAAAAAACATCTTCTAGGGACCAGTAACTATGAAAATGATACTTGTTTATCATTCACTTATTTTTTTTCTAGCTTAAAATCCTACCTCATGAACTTTTGCACACATTATAGAAGAGTTGGTTGGTTGAGGTTTATAGGGTTGGTAGTCAGGGCAGCTGAGTTTAAATTCCAGTGGCATCATGGATTTGCATGTGATCACAAACCAACCTTGACCAATTACATAAAGCAATTTCAGTTCCAGCCTATATGCCTCTGGAGGCCAATGTGTTGTGAAGGACCACATGCTACTCTGTCAAGGTTTTCAGGCTAGACCTCTTCTTAGAGTATTTTTGAGATGTTTGACATGCTGGAAAATCAAATGATGCAACATCAAAAAAAGAAAAAAAAAAAAGTCCGCCATTGATGTCTTAAGCAATTTCAGTCTAACAGGAATTTGAGATCATAAATACTCTCTTTAGACCAAAAGTGGCTGTGAATGTGTGTATACCTAAAAAAGGCCTTTTCATAAAGCCTAAGTATATTTAAATGATATCCAGCCTCACTCTTTCCTGGGTGCTATAACTATGTTGAAGGTGAAATGCAATGAAGGTTTCTAATATAGAGGCTGAGTTGCTACTCTAAAGACTTTGGGGAAAGGGACCTTCATTAGGGAGAGAGAACTTTTACGTTGAGTGTAAGCTCTGTCGTGCAAGATTTTCATAAAGAAATGGTAAGGCTCTCTCCCTCCTGCAGAACTGCCACTGAGATTATGTGACAAAGAGTGGCATAGAGTAAGAATGGAAGCCAGTCCTGGTACCCCAACACTGGCAGCTACTTTAACCAATTATTATTTTTTGCCCCCTTCTATATATTGATTCGGTATCGATTAAGTCAAAATGTACATTTCTATTTTGTTTATTACCTCCTCACTAAATACCCTCTTACTTCTTCCAATGGTGTTTTGAACGTCTTTTGGATTTCTCATTATACTACCCTGAATTGTCTACAAATAACTGTGATTCTGTTTTTAAATAGCCACAGCTCTACTTTAATTTCATGCCTTAGCACATGATCTGTGGTAAACATTTTTTTTTTTTTAAATAGAAGAATAAAAAAAAAAAAAAGTTCAGTATTTGAAGAGCTACTTCCCCTAAACAGAAAATAGAGCTAAGGAAATAGAGAGGAAGAATATATTTGAAAAGTATTTAAGCAAGGAATTGATTGACTGGGCTTGTGATGTGATCAGGCAACCAAAAGGCAATTTCTAGTTTTCAAACCAGGAGCAAAGTAATCCTATTATGCGTAGCCATACAACTGACTTTATTATTAATCTGCTACCACCCATGTATGTCAGAGAAGGCATGACAAGAGAAATTAATTATAATTCTCAGTTTCTAAGGGGATCCTAAGATTATAGATTCAAAATAATTAGTAGATGTTTACAGTTTAATGCTACATGTATGAAACAACTACAGGTAGTAGAGAGGAGAGCGGGCTTTTGTTGTTGCTGTTGCATGCACAGGGAGTTGAAGTGTCCTTTCCACAACTTTCAGACTAGGGTTCTAGGTGTGGAGATGCAATACTGACCGCAACAAACAAACTAACCTTATTCATGGAGTCCAGTCAGTACTTCTCAAATGATCTGTGGTGAGAGACGTTTGTTTTTTCCTAAATCAAACGTAAGTGAAACTTTTGTAAAGTACAATAAAAAATGGATCATTAAAAATGAAATAAAAATGAAAAAATACAAAATGAAGCCCCAACTTTTTATTATTATTATTATTTTCAAAAGGAAAGATTATAAAATTGTATGCATTCATTGAGTATGGGTGTATTGGGAATAATACTGAGAATTACTAATATACTTGTAATTTTTTTGTTATTCTACAATCAGAACTAAAGAAAAAGTTATGAGATAAGTAGTAACTGTTCTTATGAAAAACCTACATGCATACTTTGAATGAACATCATATATATCAATTGTTTAAATTTTAATGTGACATGAGCTCTCTTCCTGCTTGTTAATTTATCTAATCTCTTTGGATTGACCAGCATTTCCTGTAGGGAATGATGTATAATCTAAACTCTTTCCATGTCTTATATTAATAGCAGTCATAGTAGAGAAATGAATCTCAGACAATTGTGTTAACAGGATGGAAAAACCAATTTTGAAGCAATTTCAGCAGTCTTAAGATATTCATTTTAAACTTTATCCAAATGAGGCAAGTTTTGCTGCATTTTCAAAATTCATCTTCAATCCTTCATTAGTATCCAGTTCTAGTATTTATCCTATAAAGTTATATAGTTAAATACATTTTGATGAAAAATATTGATTTCAGGATCCATGAGTTTCTGTCTTTTTGATGGAATATACAATTCAAAATGTCCTATCAGTATTGTAAAATGGTCTATAATAACTTCTTGTAAATGTCAAAATGATCACATATTTTACTGATAATTATACATAATGTATGGATCATATTATTAATAATTATTCTTAACAAGAAACTCTGTTCTTCCAAGCTTCTAACTTTTCTGCTTTGCTCTTCGATCTTACCTGCCATTGCAAAACATGTTGCATTCCTTCCTTGCAAGAAGTATTAAGATCATTGAAGACACAAAATATATCAGACAAGGGGCACCTGGGTGGCTCAGGCAGTTAAGCCCTGCCCTCAGCTAAGGTTGTGATCCTTGGGTCTTGTGATAGAGCCCCACATCAGGCTCCCTGCTCAGTGGGGAGTCTGCTTCTCCCTCTCTTCTCTCTCCCTCTGCACCCCGCTCATGCTCTCTCTCTCAAATAAAATCTTTAAAAAATATATTTATCATACAAATAAGGAAGACTGGCTATCTAACATATTTAAAATTTGGGAATGGGCTGGTTTTTTATCTTCAACAATTCTCAACAGAAGTTTTTACATCTATAACCTTTGTGCCTCAGTATGCAGTAGAGTTGTTTATAATCAATCTCTATGTATCATAAGAACATAAAATAATCTTGCATTTAATACATTAGCTTTCATATAATTCACAAATTTTACAACATTGCCAAAAATCCTGATATTCAGCTGATATTTTTACTTTATAGCAAGACTTTCTTGATGAGAGAGCAGTTCGTTGGTTTATGGTCTGCATTAGCTCCTTAATTAGAGGACTATAAAATGTTTCCCTGCCATTATCGCTTCCCCAGCTACTTCTACTTAAGCCACAAACCAAATTTCTTGAGATAGATCACACACTTGGAAGTCATGGCAATGTCAAATTGCTATAAAAGTTTCTAAGCATTTATTCTCAACTTCTGTAGTTGTATCTTTGCAGGTAGGTAAAAAATAGTTTGGCCCTTTGAGAAGCACTGTTGTGGACGAAGTGGAGATAATGCCTACTTTGCAGAGGTGTGGTTAAGATTACCAATCATCCTGGAAGAGTGCCTATCAAATAGTAGGCATTTGACTTAAAGGAACTATTAATTATACAATTATACTCTATTTTAAGCAAACTTAAAATAGAGGGGATAAATAAAACACTATGTGACCTTAAAAATGTGGGCATTCTTTTGTTTTTTTTTTTATTTTTTTGAAGAGTTTATTTATTTATTTAGAGAGAGAGAGCACGCATGAGCAGGGGAAAGGGGCAGAGGGAGAGGGAGAGGGAGAGAGAATTTCAAGCAGACTCCATGACGAGTTCAGAGCCCAATGCAGGGCTTGATTCTATAAACCTGAGACTATGACCTGAGCCAAAATCAAGAGTCCAATGCTCAACTGACTGAGCCACCCAGGTGCCCCCCAAAAGTGAACATTCTTACAGAGAAATGTATTTGTCTATCTCCACCTATGCATCTGCAGGTAAACCTATATAAAGGTATGGTTATATACTTATGAGTACCTCCTGCAAGAAAAACTAACAAGCTGCTAGAAACTGGTGAGAACATAGGCAGAAAAATTATATCCAATGAGGGAGATCAGAAAAAACTCAAATTAGGAGATGGATTTTGAGATTGGTTTAAATAGATAGCAGAGCAAGTTACTGTAGTTTAAGACAGTACTGAAATCTTTCTATGTATTTTGCTGTTGTACTCTTAGTATATGTGCTGCTGAAGTGAGCACTTGCTGTTGTACTCTTATCCAGGCACATTTTTCTGTACATAGAATGTACTGGGGAAAGAGTGGATATTCCGTTTTGGCTGACAGTCCTTGAAAAGCATTAGCTCATATAGTACTCACCGCAGAGGTACTATTGTGTGCATTTTACATATAAGGATACTGAAGCAAGGACAAGTTCAGTAATTTGCTCAAATTTGAAATGTGGATGATGATGCATGGATGTAACCCTAGACAGTCTGACTTCACTTACAGCCTCTGTTCACCATCGAATTATAATGCCCTCTCCTAGAGAATAAATGGGAGCTAAAATTGGAAAGGTTAGAGTGAATTTATACGGGGAAGATAATGGACAGAGGGTCTTTCCAATGAAACCCAAGGTGCGCACAAGGTAAGCTGTGAAGGGTGATTGCAGGAAAGAGGAAGGACTGCCCTGTGCCCTGGGAGGAGGATGCTGGTACAGCTGTGCATGAGAAATTAGAGCCACAAGTGGGGCGGGGAACCAAGAAGAAAACAGGGTAGAGTCTCATTTCATTCCTTGGTTAGGTCTAAAGAGTACATAGAAGGTAAAAATCAATTATAAGTTTAAATTGTTTGAAAGTACCTTAAAAATCCACCTTGAATGTGAGAAGCAAGACCATCTAAGGGAAGAACAGCTATGCATCCTTCATAACTCGCTTCTGGTTTTGGGTTTTGGCTTGCTGAATGGAGTAGCAGTCTTTCCCAAACCAAAGAGAGCCAGATAATTCAACTGAGAAGCAGTAAGAACCCAAACCAGAAAAAGAAAGAGCAACGGTTAACACTGAGATCTTTGAACTTATACTGGTGATAAACTAGTTTGACATATAATTGGAAGGCATGGGGAGGAGCCAGGAATGATCATTGATAACTCAGGTCTCAAACCTCTGTGAATGTGATGCCCTAAGCAGAAATAGGGACTTTGGGAGGAGATGAATGTTAGGAGAAAGAGTCAAATTGGTTGAAAATAGGGAGAATAATTGTTTTTTGAAAACTTTCAAAAGCAAGAGTAATTTGTGTTGGTAATTATGATTCGTATACATGAATGCACATATTATATAAACATGTATACTTGGTTTGGATGTTTGAGAACAATATAAAGCTGATTAGCATTTAAAGTAAAATTATCTTGAGAATATGTAGTCAGATCACAGCAGAAAACACATGACACCATCAAAAGTTCAAGTTAAGAGGGTTTAATAAAGGTGCTGTTACGAAAGTGTGGGATTGAAGTGTGAGGGAACCAAGAAAAGATCACTGACTCAGGAACCAACAATGTGAGAAGCTATTCCCCAAGGCTGAAATGACACTTGACCTAAGCTGTAACCAAACATGCAGCCACTACCAAAACCGAAAGAAGTACCCTACTTCTCCCTTCTACCCTGCAGTCTCCTGTCTTTGTCTCTTTTGGGCTGAATATAATTGTAAGCTGGAGAACAGGGCTGCTGGGGAAATGCGTTCCATAGGAGTCAGCTGCTCAGGCCATATTGAGTTCAAGGGGTGAAAATGGTGAAATCAGACACAACCAGAATGACTAATGAAATTGTTCACTGAAACATCTTTAAAAAGGACTATCTGTAGGATTTGGAATATACATCTTACTAAAGTTTTCTAAGTGAACATTTTCCAAACCATCTTTTTTAGAGTCACTTTGTGCAGACACTTTGAAGTACTAGGTCAGGTATTAAACCTTACTCCCAATGCTAGAAATCCTTGTTAGATGTTTTCTTTACTGATGAGAAATATGGATTATATTCAAAATGATTTAGAGTATCAACTATTCTAATCACTAATTGCAACGTTTCACAATCCCAGTAACCTATCTTTGCAAGAAAAATAATATAGCTAGGAGATTAGTTTTATAACTATATCAAGACTGTATAATTCCTGACCTTTTGTTTTATTGCACACTTTTATAGAAACTTAACATAATTAAAAAAAACCTTGTCATTCTGATATGACTTATTTATTGTGAATTTTCTAAGTATAATATCACTTTTCTTGAAGAATTATAGAGCACCAATGAATTAATCATGGCATATGTGTAATTATTAGCAAGCTGGACTCTACTTTTTGTATAAAGCTACCCACTGAGCACATGGGTGGCCCAGTTGGTTAAGCGACTGCCTGTGGCTCAGGTCATGATCCCAGAGTCCCAGGATCGAGTCCCACATGGGACTCCCTGCTCAGCGGGGAGTCTGCTTCTCCCTCTAACCCTACCCCCTCTGTGCTCTCTCTCTCACTCTCTCTCTCAAATAAATAGAATAAAATCTTTAGAAAAAAAAAGCTACCCACTGTACTATTTAATGAACAAATGCATTTAGATTTAATAATTTCTTTGTACTATATTTCTATTGAAATAATGACAAATTTCATGTTCATATTTCAATCATTAAAAAACAATAATGAAATTAATGATTTTCCTGATTGTAGGTTTTATTTTTTTCCAAAGAATTTTTTTATCACTTATTCCTCCATGACTAGCATACATACATATAATAGGGATTGTTTTAATATGCAGAAATTGTTAAGGGAAAGCACGAAATACATCTTCTTTCTCTTAATTGCAAAATTAAAAGATTTCCCCTACAGTTACCAAATGATAGTGAGGAAATGAAGGATAAGGGACAGAAACGAATAAATACTTAAAAAAAAATTAAACCATGGGGAATTTCTGGAAGATTTATAACCATGTTGGCTCATTGATTACTCAGATGGCAGAAAGATATTCTCAGTGTGTGCTCTTTTATCCTAATGAAAAAGACTATTAACCCACCTCAAAATGTATATTAAAAGTTTTATTTTTGTTAAATGCAGAGCTCTGTTTAACCCATTTGGAGAATAGGTCTCTACTTGAAAATTAGCAACCACTTTTGAAGAAGTATCACTGCAATTACAGATCAAGTGGAAATTATAATTGAGATAGCATTATTATATTCTGATTGCAAGGTAAATGTAGTCAGGGGCTATTGGATTCTTTGTGGTCCAGAGATTATGCAAAAAAATTTAATTTCACTAAGTTACCCAAACTGACCCCCAGATGGAAGGTCACGTAAGCAGGCTAGAAATTGCAGCAAGGATGCCGAAAAGCACCATCAATACTGCCTCTTCCAATGACCTTACAGTGAGAGTATTAAGGAAATCACAGTAGGTTTCATTGAGATCATTCTTTTTATTTTTTTTAAAGATTTTATTTATTTATTTGACAGAGAGAGACATAGTGAGAGCAGGAACACAAGCAGGGGGAGTGGGAGAGGGAGAAGCAGGCTTCCCGCGGAGCAGGGAGCCCAATGTGGGACTCGATCCCAGGACCCTGGGATCATGACCTGAGCCGAAGGCAGACGCTGAACGACTGAGCCACCCAGGCACCCGAGATCATTCTTTTTATTGAATAAAATTGAACATTTAAGTAAATGAATAATCATTTTAGGACAACATAATATGAAAATATATGACCATAAAAAGTTGATAGCCCTCCAGCAGTGCTTGTGGAAATTGCAATCTCTTACAAATGTTATAGTGGGTGGTAACTCAGTAGAAAATTATAATGGCTGTCTAACTTCTAGTACATTTCATTTCTAAGACATTTCATAAAACATGTATTTTTATTACTTTTCAGGTGCATGCAGTAATGTATATATGCTGCGTTGTGTAGTGGGCTGTGTAGATTCATAAAAATACTGTGTTTTCTCTAGATCAAGAAGTCTGGCTTTAGAAATTCAAGTGATTCTCAGTAAATTAGGCAATGAGGAGGTTATTTTATGTATAGAAAGCTTAATCATTTTCAACCTGTTTTATCACTTTAGAAATACCACTTGTTTGATTGTGTAAATAAATAAATAGTAGGCCAGAGGCTACAAAAGGGACAATTGATCAGAGAGTTGCACTTGAAATAGTTTCACAAGGAAAGTCTTCCCAAGGCTTATTTTAATATAAGTGTTTAGAAAGAATAGTGAATGGTTCTGTGCTATATTTTCCCCAAATACATTTAACCATGTAAAGAAATCTCTATGCATTTCTACTGGGGAATTTTATGCTACTTGAGCACCAATCATCTAAAAGATTTCTACTTTATTAAGAAAACAAAAGTCCAAAAATAGAATTGCTACGGTTGCTAAAGATTTCTTAGAGCAAAGGAAAAAAAAATCATACATTTAGTACTTATATTTTTCCATTTGACTTTGTTTAAAATGAGATACATTTTTATTATATACTCACAAGTCTTTTAATGTTCATAAATGCTGTAGTATCTGTCCTTAAAAGTCATAAATCTAGGCAAAGCAAACTAACACTATACTATATGCAAATCAAAGATTGCCATGGGGCCTTTAATTGGTTAGAGTTTTTAATTACATGGCCTTAATAAAACTGGCTATAGCACAGCCAAAAATTTTTACAAATTAAAAATCATCAACTAATAAGAAAGATTTGGGAACATAAACAGAAAAAATCTACTTTCTAGTTCTTAATCACATTTTATATAGATTTATGGGGGTTTATTAAAGATTTTATTATTCATTTGAGAGATAGAACATGAGCAGAGGGGAGTGACAGAGGGAGAGGGAGAAGCAGACTCCCCACTGAGCAGGGAGCCCGATGTGGGGCTCATTCCCAGGACCCTGACATCATGACCTGAGCTGAAGGCAGATGCTTACCAATCTGAGCACCCAGGGTGCCCCCAGATTTGTGTTATTGTCATATACTAAAGTCTTTTTGACTAACTCTAGTTCGACAACTATTTTTTTCTAGGAATAATGATATATTTTTACTCATCAGTACTCATCAGTACTTACTTTACTTATCAGTACTAATTCAGTCACATGATCCATGTTCTGAATTTGGCTGGTAGTTAAATCCCCAGAGGCAATAGAATATGATGAATCTACTGGACAGAATCTACTGGGGAACAGAATGCTTCCAATAGTGGCCTCATTTGCAGGGTTAAGACTTCTTGCTCAGTACTCCCCATTCCTCTTAAGGGAAAAGAAGATGGGCCATGGGTGTATAGTAAGGGGATTAACATTTTCCCTAGGTAATTTCTGTACATCACACACAGTGTTTACTTTTCATAGGCAACATCTTATTTAATCTCCTCAACTTGAGTATACGGAGTCCCAGAGAAATTAATTAAGTTATTAAGGGTCACAGAACTCATAATGAACACAGCTGAAATATAACTACCATTGACCCTTGAACTACATGGATTTGAACTGCACAAGTGTACTTATACACACTTTTTTCAATAAATACAGGACAGGACTGTAAATATATTTTCTCTTCCTTAAGATTTTCTTAATATTTTCTTTTCTCTAGCTTACTTTATTGCAAGAATATACAGCATATAAAACATGTAACATACAAAATATGTATTACTTGACTGTTTATGTTACTGGTAAAGCTTCTAATCAACAGCAGGTGACTCGTAAAGTTTTGGGGGACTCAAAATTATATGTGGATTTTCATCAACACGGGGGTCAGTGCCCCTAACAGTCACAATGTTCAAGAGTCAACTGTATATTACACAAAGAATTAAAATGAGCTAATTTAATACTCATATAATGTGGGTATGTGAGAGTGTGTTTGCACAGATGAATGCTTGTGCATGAATGTTGAAATTATGGGTGTGATGGCCTCTTGTTCCCACTAAGAGGATAGAAATGAAAATGAACGACATGTTTAACTGCTTGAAGGACATCAAAACTGTAGTGAGCCAAAAAACCAACAAACGAAAAAAACAAAAAAAGAAAAGCTTTACTTCACCAACAGCCTTCATAGTTTTGTTAGTGTTGCCTTTTTTTCTTCATATACTGTGATTAATGCTTTGATAGATACAGTTTGATAGCTTTTACAAAGTTACACTTTAAAATTTGCAATGTGTGAGATGTAGCTATTATGAGAACAGTTGCTGCTTTCTTTCTTTCTTTCTTTCTTTCTTCTCTTTTTTTTTTTTTTTTTCCTGACTTGTTGGCCTTACCTGTTAATCACTGTTTACTTTGAGCTGTAGGGAAATACTCAAAGACTGCCTGGAAACTGAGCTCGCAGGGGCATTTTTCATTTTGAAAACTTCAAGAAGCTGTGTTAGGGATTGTGATCCTGTACGCGAAGCAGAGCCATAGAAACTCTTACTTTGAATTCTGAATTCCCCTGTAAATCATGTGTTTTAGAGAATTGTAATGTTTTTTTGTTTGTTTATTTTGATTGTTGGTATTTTTCCTAAGGAAAAATGTGTTTTGTCTTTTATTACTTTTCTTAGTAGAAGAACTTGCAATTTAGTCCCCTAAGGGAATTTTAGAGACCTTGTTGGAACCTACAACAAGTGTGAGATATATATATATATATATCCTTGCTTTCAAAAGACAGACTCAGTATAGACGGATTCTACTCTATCATATTTTCTCCCATATCAAATTATCTAGCTGGTAAATTTTCCCTTTAATTCAGTCTTTACATGGTATTCCCTTTATTTCTACTGGAAGCCATCGTATTTCTAGTTAAGTTCTGGCTTTAAAGAGTTGTATGTGTTTAAAAGCTCTCAATGAAGAAAATAATTCTCTATCACTCTCATACAGGCTGATATTTTAAATGTCATAATTGCCCACAAATTGTCAGTTTTGAAAACGAGTTTTAGTTTTGAGATGCCAAATGGAATACAAATGATGTTATTGACTTGTAATGAAGGGATTAAAGCACGCTGATAGCATCTGACCTTTTGTCATCACTCATTTAAAGAGCTTTCGGGGGGGAGGGGGAAAGAGAAAATTCCCTTTAAAGAGTACAGTGACTTTCTAGAGACGTGCATTTTTCTCTTAGTGTAGTGAGCTGAAAGTAGTCAGAGGAAAAAAGGCCCAGAAGGCATGATTGTAAAAATGATCATTTGCTACTGGTCCAGATGATAATTTATTCCAGTGAAAGAAAATAAGATATTGTGGCCACACATGGCTTTAGGTTCTGATTCTTTCTGCCTTCTGCTGGCTGCTAACAATAATTAGAAATTTTTAGAGGCAAACTGATCAAGGCCTAGAGGATCAGGGTCTTTCAAGAGTCAATAGTGGAAGTCAGAATTAATTTGTTGCCTTAAAATGTGAAAATCACTCTCCGTGTTTGAGAGCAGTATGTGGTATCCCTTAACTATATGATAAAAAGGGCCTTGGATTTCACTGTACGGGTGTGACATAAAGGATATCTATTTCGAAAGATTTAATGGGCATTGAGTAGAGAGTAACAGAAACCGAATTGGAGTAATTTATGTTGTGCACCCAAGAAGATGGCCAGGGGAACTTCAAAGACAATCCCTCCCACATGACTAAAACTGAATAGGCATTTCAAAGCTATCTTCCTTTTACATGAAACTAAGTATCAATCTATTGACTCCAGAGTTGGTATCTCTAAAGATTTTGATATGAGCAAAGTGGCATTGATAAAGCCAAGCTTGTGGCTGGCCAGTTAAGAGGCGAAATCATTTCAGGTGACTTCTAATTAACCATTTGTGGAAGAAACTGAACTTACTGGTCATGGTTGTCATCAGAGACTGTTACCTTCCTCAGCTCTAAAAATGAAGGTCTCAGTTTCCATATGGGATAGTTCCATACATTTAAAAAAAATGGCAAATGTAACAATCTACTATTCCCTGGGTTGGTTAATAAGGGGATGTCTTATGGTCCGAGATATGGTTCAAATCATACTCATTTTAGAATATTCCTCATGCTCCAAACAACACAAATTAAAATTAACACAGCTAAATACATTATAGAATTTTATGTTGATAGAATTAAATTTGGGGATCTCTGCCTCATTCAGTGGAGTGAGCCAAGGCCACAAAAATAAAGGGAAAACAGCATGCTGTTTAACTGAATTATGTAATATTTTCCTGCTTCAGAACTAGAAACCCATCTAGGCCTTTATAATAGTCTTTCTCCTTTTGCCTAAAATTCCACTAGGAAAAGAAACTCAGAGACAGAAAAATTCCACAACCTCAAGGAAGAATGACTCGTCATGGTGGGTTTAAAGTGTCAGAACTGGGGTGGGGCGAAGGGACCATGGGAAGGAAAGACACTTCTTGCACATGGTGGCTTTTGCTTTTGTTTTGCCCAGTGTGTGTCAGTTATGTCTTATCATCATTCTCTGGAACTGGCTGGCATGCTTCAGCAATCGTTTTTGAGGTTCTATACACATGAGAATCTTGGACTAGAAGAAGCTTTCCTTAAAAATATCTATGTGAACTCTGACAAATAATATACTGTTTAAAAAGTGCTCTGCTCTGTTTCTCTTCTGCAAGCACATTACCTCAGAATACATATTTTACCCTAACACCTAACTTCTGAAATTAGACTCTACTAGAAGGTAATCATTTTAATCAAAATGTGCAGGCACCTGGTCTTAAGTTATATTAGGAAATTATTTAACCGAGATACTATGACAAAAGAGGACTGAAGTAAGTCATCTTTATGACAGCTAATTATTCACAGAGTTCCTTCCTCTATGACTCTCATAAGATGCATCTTATTGGTATGAGGTACGTGAACACCAGTTCATTGGTGCACTGTTATTGGCATACAGAAATCAGGTGGAGCGTTTGGTCATTTCGATAAACTTTTTTTCTGACAACTGTATTTTATAATCACTCATTTACATGTTCAATTTGAATTTCAAGGGGCTATCTCATTTACGGTGGCTGAGGAAGCACGTAAATGTACCACCTAATAGCTATGTGACTTTGAACAAAGGACTTGGAGTTCCTGCTTTTTTAAATGGAGACGGAAATCAAACTTACCTCATGGATGGAGACCAGATGCTTAATCTGTAGCATTCAGTGGAAAATAAAATGTGTGGCCCCTTGTTCAAAATTCATGACCAATTTTAAGTTGGTGACAGCAGAACATTAAACCAAACCATTCACAGCAGAGCTTCAAGCCAGTCATGGAGCCCTTATAAGCACAGGGCCGTAAGCAACCCAGTTTGGAGTTGTCATAAAGATTAAACAACTTTGTAGTGGAAAGGATAAAGACTACATCCTAACACACAACGAACCCTCAAAGATAATATTAAGAAGTATTTTCTACAAAATTTCTCTTCGAGGTGACTTGGATATAGTATGTTTTTCCAAAAAAAAGAACTTTAGCTTAATAACCTATAGTTTCTTTTTGTTTTGAAATTCTGAAGCTATTTTAAGTAGTAACAGAATATCGCCTATGAAAAGCCGGGTGGCCAGGGGTGCCTGAATGGCTCAGTTGTTGGGCGTCTGCCTTTGGCTCAGGTCATGGTCCCAGGGTCCTGGGATCGAGCCCTGCATCAGGCTCCCTGCTCCGTGGGAAGCCTGCTTCTCCCTTTCCCACTCCCCCTGCTTGTGTTCCCTCTCTCGCTGTGTCTCTCTCTGTCAAATAAATAAATAAAATCTTAAAAAAAAAGAAAAAGAAAAAGAAAAAGAAAAAAAAGCCAGGTGGCCAAATGAAGGTGTCATTCATCCATTCATCCCAAGAAGAGGCGTGGGGTGGGAGTGGTGAAACATAGAACAGAACCCACTTACGGTGTATGAGTTTCCTTTGGAAGACCTTTAGAGGAGCACAACATGATCATGGGAGGCTGGATTATAGGGAAAGAACTGTTTGGGGCAGTTGATGGAAACCCAAGTTTTGGAAACCCAGGTTCACAAAATAGGGATATATTGGTAACTCAACTGTGAAAAGAGGATTGGAATAAATTTAAGTCTCAGAATCAATTGCAGTCTTGATCTTGAATGTCAGTTCGTTTCTCTTTCTTTTGTCATTGTTTTCTATTCTGCTTATTGCCTTCATGTTCTCCAAATAGTGACTGGCTTGTTGAAAACGGGGGAAAAAAAATGGCTTCCAAAAACTTGTGAGGTTAACATCATTTGGCTTCCAAGAACAGAGAGGAGCTTTTATTGCCTATTTTTGCTTTGTGAAAAGTTCAAAGGAAGAGTATGAGTACTGTATTCAGTCACTGAACATTGCAGACTGCTCAATTATTGTGGGGTCGGGGATGAGTGATCACAAAGTACAGACATGGTCATTGAGAGCTGAACCCGTGTCCAAAATAGGGCAATCCCACAAGCTTAATAGATGGGTTCCAGAATAGGGCAACATTGTAAAAGCAGGCATGCTAATTAAGCTCCAAAGAGAAACTAAATCTTCTCTGAAGAAGAGAGAAATTAACAGAGACTTAAAATAGCAACTGAGTAGGGGCGCCTGGGTGGCTCAGTTGGTTAAGCGACTGCCTTCAGCTCAGGTCATGATCCTGGAGTCCCTGGACTGAGTCCCGCATTGGGCTCCCTGCTCGGCAGGGAGTCTGCTTCTCCCTCTGGCCCTCCCCCATCTCGTGCTCTCTCTCTCTGTCTCATTCTCTCTCTCAAATAAATAAATAAAATCTTTAAAAGTAGTTCTCTACATAATTAAAAAAAAATAGCAACTGAGTAAAAATTGGGAAAAATATAAGTCAGAGTTTTTCCATCATAGCATAGCTGAGAAGAGGGAAAAGTACTAGTAAACCGAGACTATAGTAGTAACATTTATCAGAAATTTCTAAATTTCTTAGTAAGAGCTTATTATTGTTGATAAATTATTCTAGCCTACTGTCAGTGACTCTCAGTCTCTGCTATACCTCAGGATCACCTAGGGGAGATTTAAAACATACAGAGGTACAAGGCTTACCCCCTGAGAGTCTGATTCAATTGTTTTGGAGCCTGGCTCCTGCAGCAGGATTTTAAAGATGTCCCTGGTGAGTTTGATGTGCAGCCAAGATTGAAAACCACCAGGTATTTAACTAAATTACTTCCTATTGGCTCTGCACAATAGTTTTATATTTGTACAATATATAAAACACCAGTCACAGATTTAAAAAAAAAAAAAAATATATATATATATATATTTTTTTTTTTTTTTCGCCAAGTTACAATAAGAGAATGGGGATGGGGTTCTGAAGGTGACTAAGGTGACTTGTTTGGTAGAAAGGTAAATAAACAGCTATTGTCTTTAAGGGACATAAAACCTACAGCTTGAAATGGAATTGAAAGGCCCTTCAAGCAAATCCACTTGGGCGTGCTTCTAAAATTTCAGATGTCTTGGACTTACCCTGACCTACTAAATTAGAATCTGTGGGGCTAGGACCCAGAACATACATTTTACCACACTCATCTTTTCAATATATGTGCATGAAAGTTTAAGAGCCATGGTCTAGTGTCACATATCTACTCCTCACCCAGAAGCAAACCCAGAAGCCAAGATCAAGGTACCCTAATTAGCACTGTGGCTCATCTGGCAGCAAGAACTCATTGTGTAGCATAGTGCCTGGGAGGAATAAAAAATCAGCTTTGATTTGTTTTTATTTATTTTATTTATTTATTTATTTATTTATTTATTTTTTTTGGTCTGACTATCTGCATCAACCCTCTTTTTAGTTATTGAAATAGTACTATTTCCTCTCTAGCCAGTTAAAGGTGACTATTATGGATCATACTGAAATTGCTATTTTTATATACCCTGTCCCTTTTGTAATATTTGCAATAATTATTGTAATGGGCTCTATATTTTTCTCCTGGTCTTATTAAAAAAAGCTAATAATAAATAACAACAAACAATAAAAACACATAGTTATTAATTGTTCTTTGCCCTCTTTCTGTTTTAGTCTTGTGACCATTTCTTTCTATTAGCTATTCTGCAACCTGTGTTACAGAACTTATTGACTGCACATTGCAATTGGCATACTTACCTCATGTACAAAATTCAGCTTTCTATCTAATTGCCATTAACCGAGATGAAGGGAAGTCAGTCTGAAAGAGTAAAGATGATCATATCTCAGAATAGCAAATGTGGAAGTCAGGGTCGACCATTACATAATGAGAGGAAAACATCAAAATCTTATTTTCCTACATTACTCATTCAGGAAAAACATTGAATTTAGTCACTATCTCTTACATTAAGTAAATGGCTATGTACTCTTTACAGATCTCATGAATTAGTTCATCCAGTAAAAAAGAACCATTTTATCATTGCCATTTGAGAGTTACAAGTAATCATGAGCAATAAAAAGGGGACCATAAAAGATCGCATCATTTCTTGCCATCTTTTATTACTCATGGAGACATGTTCATTAACTTAAAATCAAGATAAAAACGATTCTACTATGAACTGTGTGTTTCAGATTTCTCTATTTGTTTATAACACACCTGTGCTTTCCATGTTTTAGCCTTTTTCTGTAATTACTTGAAGTTTATTCTACATGTGTCCTTTTTTTGACAGTCATGTCTCTTTAGTTCAATAAATGTTATCAGGCATTCTTTTACTGTTCCTATCGCATCAACCTTAATTAGCTTTTGATTACTGTTAATTTCACAGCATTTTCCCTTTAATAAGTTGCATCAAAATGCTTTCATTTCTGTTGCAGCAAGTTTAATTAGTTTTTGAGCTTTGTTTCTGTTTTCCCTTCCATTTTTAGAAAAAAAAAAAATGACACCCTCTTTCTTTGTTTCTATGAGGATATCCATGACTCACAACTTGATGTTTGCCAGAAGTCCTCACCTGAGACTTAACAGTACAAAACCGGGCCAACTTGGAGGCTCTTCCTTCACATCAGGAATGTGCCCATATACTTACCTATTTGCAATTGGTTCTGATGACTTAAGAATATAGTGTAACTTGATTTTCAAATTTTAAAGGAGCTACTTTATGTTAAACAACTAGGATTCTTTTTGGCCCCTATGTTTTGTTTTGAAGAAGCCTATTAGCACCTCATGTGTGCAATTATGTGACACAAAATATCTGTATTCTCTTGTCAAGGCGAGTCCCCTCCCAGGCCTCAGTTCTTAAGTTGGTACAAGAAAGAACTCAGAGCCAAACTCTTAAGCGAGCATTAATAGTTTCAGCAAAAGCTCACTCTGGAAATGGGAGAGCAGACAAGCCCAGAGGGGGCAGTTCCACCAGATGAATAATAGGTCACAGCTAGGGTGGTGTCTGTCTAAGGTTGCAGCCAATCATCTAAGGGACTCCTCCTACCGGTTGGGAGGGTCGTTTTTGGCCTTACCTGGTCTTTGTCTGAACTGTTTTGTTAGCCATTTTGGGGGGGGGGTGAGATGCCTCACCAGGGGCATCTTTAAAATCCTGCTGCAGGAGCCAGGCTCCAAAACAATTGAATCAGACTCTCAGGGGGTAAGCCTTGTACCTCTGTATGTTTTAAATCTCCCCTAGGTGATCCTGAGGTATAGCAGAGATTGAGAGTCACTGACAGTAGACTAATTTATCAACAATAATAAGTTCTTAATAAGAAATTTAGAATGATCTGTAAAGAGTACATAGCCATTTACTTAATGTAAGAGATAGTGACTAAATTCAGTGTTTTTCCTGAATGAGTAATGTAAGAAAATAAGATTTTGATGTTTTTTTCTATGGTTTTAAGGTTAAAACCATACCTAAATGTATCACAAGGAAGCTACAGGTTATTGTAGGGCGGTGGTTGTAGGGGAGAATGCATGAGTATGCCCTGGGGTCTGTCGGGCGGTTTAGAACTTGGTTTCCACCCTTTCATTGGTACTGAAGCACTTGTTACATGCTCAGGTCTAACTAACTGCCTACTTTATCACTCTATTCAGAAATTTATTGTGCATTTTGTATTAGTGAACCAAAATGTTACTTACAATATCCCTTAGGATAAAATGGCACCCAAACTACTTTTGTAATTATAATAATCAATTGTAGTTTTTTTTTTTTTTTTTTTAAGATTTTATTTATTTATTTGAGACAGAGAGAATGAGAGACAGAGAGCATGAGAGGGAGGAGGGTCAGAGGGAGAAGCAGACTCCCTGCCGAGCAGGGAGCCCGATGCGGGACTTGATCCCGGGACTCCAGGATCATGACCTGAGCCGAAGGCAGTTGCCTAACCAACTGAGCCACCCAGGTGCCCTAATCAATTGTAGTTTTAACACACTGCACATATTTACTGCTTTTTAAATGGTATGTATAAAACTATAATAACACATTATATATATTTGTATGACTTGAACCATGAGCTGGGTCATCTATGGGGATTGAAAACTTCTGATTACTTCTTATAAAAAAAAAATAGTAAATAAGAGCAAAGCAACTGTGCACACAGTGCATATAATTATTGGGTGACAACCATTCAAATATCAATCATTCTAAGTTGGTCTGCAATATTCTATATTACAATAAATATTATAATAATTGTAATAATATAATCAAGCTACATAATTAATAGGGTTCAATGAAAGAAAAGTCAATGCTCAATTATAGAATTGATTTAAGTGAATACTATGTTATACTCACTTCATAACATGAAACACTTCAGAGAGAAAATCAGCAATTGCAAAACTAAAAATTGAGTATTACAGGTAATGGTATCCATTTAGCACATATTTAAATTCATTCTCCAGTGCCAGGCTGGAATTATATATGGGGTAGGGGAGGGAGTCGTGTAACAGAAAAGGATTAAGGAGAAGGGGCTACGAGTCTAGTACTATATGAGTTTAGTACTTACATAGAAAATATGGACCCTGGCATTTGAAGGAGCTTAAAGTTTATCTAGACTTGCTATTCTTTCTGATGTTTCCTTCATTTCCATATCATTCTTCCAAATGCTCATTCAACCTTTGCCTGTTTCTGTTAGAGAAAACTTCCTACTTTCAAAGGCAGTCTATACTATCTTTAGATAGTCCTGAAATATTGGTTTTCAGCTAAAATCTGCAAGGTGGTTGCTTTCACCTTGGGTTCTCATTTGACTCAATCAATCCATATGGGTGGTAGTTGGTTGGGGAGAGGGAGATACATCTGATGTCTCTAGTACATGTTACATTGTTAAGGTTCAGAATAGCATGATACTTTTTTAGGTCAACAGACTTTGTTAACAACTATATAGCAATAAGGATACTACATAGCAATAGAAATATATACATATAAATTTTTCTTTGTTTCATATTTAGGCAGAGAATCATAGAATCTGTCACCTCTTCTTTTGATAGACCTTAAAATAACTAGTCTCTCTAAATTCATTGATAGGCCCTTATTAAGAAACCCTTATAATGGTGTTGGAAAATTTTCAGGGCATGTGGTTTGTAAAATCACAGTTTCTGTCTTGTAACTAATTATAATGTATGTTTATTTTCTGTA
Organism: Mirounga leonina; assembly: GCF_011800145.1. NCBI lineage: Eukaryota > Metazoa > Chordata > Mammalia > Carnivora > Phocidae > Mirounga > Mirounga leonina. The sequence continues at coordinate 11,709,445 of NW_023270431.1, forward strand.
ATAAACCCTTCTATCATACACACATTACTGGTATGTTATGCCTTTTACATGTTTTTTTTTTTTCATTTAATTGCTTTAATGCATATATTTTCCACTCCTGCAGCTGCTACAGAGGTTAAAAAAAGTCTACCAAGAAAACACTCACGATGAACCATCATGATTAGTGCCTCTGCGTATTGCTCCAGAGAAAAACAAATTAGCACTAGAAGGAAAATCTGTTCTGGGAAGTCCCACACTGCTGGTGTAATGACCTAGCCCCACAAGAGGATTGAATAGAAAAGATCCATTGTGACTTCTCAAATGATCATGGCTGGCAGCCTCTGGAGATGAGGAACAACAGCTGAAGTGATAGAGAAAATAAAATGTTCTGCTTGAATGCAAGCTATATTTGCCTGCCTTCCCCAACCCTCCTTCAGGAAATGTTGCCCTTTCAGACCAGGACACCTGCTGTGTTTTTTTGTCAAAACTTTGTGGCAAAAACTAGACTTGAATCAATGAGGTCTATCTTCTTGGGCCAAATAATTCCCTGTTTATGATCACTTAAATTCATCTCAACTCTAAATTTCTTTCACAAAGCTCTCCTACAGACTAGACACCATCACATGTCTTCTTGGCAAGATTTGGAATCAGGTAAACCACATCTCTTCACCCCTCCTTCTCTGCAGACCCCACTGAGGAACTGAGGATTAAGACAGGAGTTCACATATGTTTTAATTCAACCTCTTTTCTGTTTATTGAACTCATCCTTATGTCTCTCTTTCAGTTATTATGATTTTGCCCTTACTGTTAACTTCTTGTGGGAGGCAGGATTATGGCTCATAAATGATTGTAGATTAACTCCTTAGATATAAGATTCATAAATTATTAGAATAGATACTGTAAACCAAATTTATTTAGTATTAATCCCAATACCTTAAATGGAAGATTAAAATATTAAAAAAATACTTTAAAAAACTTAATTATGTCCATGCATTCATATAGCAACCAGTTATAGGTATTATCTGTAAGAACAAAACATAAGTGGATAATTGCAATTATATACTAGTAGTACAACATACATTTGCAGAGGAAATAAGAACAGGAAACCAAATAACTATGAAGAAATATTTAATATCATTATGGTTTCAGAAGCTGTCATGGCCTTTAGATACACTAGAAGCATCTTTTAAAAAAAGCATTTTGCAGTATACCTAGGGTTCAGTAGGTTAAGTATTGGACTCTTGATTTCGGCTCAGGTCATGATCTCAGAGTCTTGGGCTCTATACTGGGCATGAAGCCTGCTTGGGATTCTCTCTCTCCCTCTCTCTTTCTGCCCCTTAACCCTGCTCGCATGCTCTTTTGCTCTCAAAAAAAAAAAAAAAAAAAAGGGGTTTTGGAAAAAAATGGAATAATACCAAAATATGTTGTTAGATTATATTTAGATCACCCTTATAAAACTAAAAAATCTTATATTTTACTTAGATAATTTATTTTTTTAGCTAACATTAAATACACAGAAACTAATAGAACCATTGCCTTCTAACAACAGAGTTATTTTTATCGCTTAGGATGTGGTCTCTCTCTCTTTCTCTCTCCTTTTATTCCTCAGTGAAATTTTATAATAGGTTATATGGTAATTCTTTACATTCTTATCAGGAAGCAAAATGTTAATTATTTTTAAAAATTAATCCTGCAATTTTTTATTATTTAAAATAAGATACAATTTTTAAAAACAAGTATTTATTTGAAGTTTTCTAAACATTTCATTGCCTTGGTATTCAAAGGTAACAAATATCGAGTTTGATTTTCTCTCATCAGTTTAATAAATATGAGGAAAATACCCTCATAGAATTAGGAGGAAAATGGGGCGCCTGGGTGGCTCAGTTGGTTAAACGACTGCCTTCGGCTCAGGTCATGATCCTGGAGTCCCTGGATCGAGTCCCACATTGGGCTCCCTGCTCGGCGGGGAGCCTGCTTCTCCCTCTGACCCTCCCCCCTCTCATGTGCTCTCTCTCTCTCATTCTCTCTGTCTCAAATAAATAAATAAAATCTTAAAAAAAAAAAAAAAGAATTAGGAGGAAAAAGTGTTAACTAACTTATGCAGAATATCATGAATACACATTTAAACTGGCCTTTCTCCCAGCCCAGCAGCGCGTTTGAAGATCACCTAATGCTCCTGGTAAACAACAGAAGCTAAAACTCCAGGAGCAACTCTAATGCAAATGTGTTTTATAACTTTCCAAAAATTAGGCTTGAGCAAGAGTTTCTGCTATAAATCTTTTCAGAAAATGGTTCAGGGGTGTGTGTGTGTGTGTGTGTGTGTGTGTTTTGAGGGTAGTTAATAAAAAGACAAACCTGATGTTCTTAGTTTAGGTATTAAAAGTACCCCCCCACACACACTTCCACCTGCTGAGGAAGGACAGGGTGTTTGAGGGCTCAGTTCTGCAGTCAGACCCTCAGGGTCCAGCCACAGCACCACCTCTTCATAGCTACATGACCTTTTTAGAGAGTGAAGCTCTCTAAGCTTTAATTTTCTCATCCCTCCAAGTGGGTCATAATATTAATATCTCCCTCATAGAATTCTTGAGAGGAATAATTGTAATTACTCCTATTTTATTATATATTAGGTGTCAAACTTCAGAACACAAAGGGTTGTAAGAATAGAGAGTTTTTACTAACAGATATTATGGTATTTTTAGTGAAAAAGTATGAGTTTGGAATGTTTCTGAGTCTTGCACTTCAATTTCCATATGCTTAATTTAGGAAAGTCAACATTCATTCATTTACTTAATCATTCAACCAATATATAAGAAGCACCCAGTATACTCTAGAATAACTGAACAACAGACCCTTAGAGTAACACTTGGAAACAAGTAGGTTTTTTGTTTCAATTTCTGATATTCCTTTTTGGTACCCACAAAATTGAAGATGTCTGAAATTTATGGATTGGAAGTTTAAGAGACAGGGTGTTCAGGAAATACTTTGCCAAAAATACTGCATTTTATGGGTATGTAAGTATTTGTAATTCAGCAAAAATGAAAATACAAACTCAAGATTATGTGCCTACTTTTCCTTTTAACCATTATCACATTAACTGAGTATGAAAACAAATAATAGAGCCTTGTGAGGATGAGATCTACTTGGTTAGTATGATTATTCAATTTTGTTGCCAGAGACCTATGAATCAGAATATTATTTACAAGTCATAGTTTATTCCACACCAGCATCATGGTCTTCAAGGGAAAAAAGGGTAATGATGTTGACATTCACAGTATTGCCTGCTTGCTAATAACTTCACTCTGGCATGCTAACTTAAACATGCTGGGATTGATTTTAAATGGTGATTGTTTCTACTATGAAGAATTTTTCTCATTACATATTAGCTAATCCCTATCCCAAAGTAGTATCTAAAGTAGTTTCAGTAGTTAGTAAAAGCTGAGGAGATCAATTAGAAAAACAGTTTATCTCAGATCATTCTTCCACTACAAAAAACAAATAAATCGATCTTCAGTATAGGCATCAATGGAATTATCAATAATTTTCATCTTGGAATTTGACACATTAATGCTCATCAGTTTTATAGGTCAGAAAGGTAGGGAATGACTTTACAAAATCTTTGCAAAGATTTCACTAATTTCCTCTATTACCATAGTTAAGAAATACATCTTTGGGTAGATGTAGTTCATGCTTTTCTTAATTTTATACAATATTTGAATTTCAGCAATATAATACTTTAGAAGACAATAATTAATACATTAAAAAAAGAAAAAAATTAAAAGCCTAACTTGATTTCTCAGTGAGTTTTTTTGAATTATCTAGTACAATTTAAGATGAATGTATTAATGAAATAAAACATATTTATAATAGTATTGTATCTGCTGGCAATCATTAAATTACAGACATCTTTATTAGTGTATGTTGACTTTGCCTTCAGTTCTTAACTTTCATGGCCATAATGAAAAATATACTAACTCTTATTTCACTATAATTTCTAAATAATGTTAAGTAATTTTCCCCTAGATTGAAACTAAATTTAGGAAATTCACAAAATAGAAAAACTGGAAGACACTATAAATACTTTTTTGAATTTTATTTAATGAACAACTTCATTTACTAATCCACTCCATTTAATCCTGATCACCAATCTAGAAGTGGGGTTCTTTATTGGCCTGTATATTACAGGTGAAGAAACTGAACCTCAGAACTTCTAAGTAACTTTCCTAAATTCACACAGTTGATAATTGGCAGAGTCAAAATATGAATCCAGCCAGTTTAAGCTTGTCAGATTCCATTTGGTGAAATTATTCATATAGCCCAAAGAGATGAAAGAGAACTGATTAATGTTGTCTCTACCTCCAAGAGAGAATTCCACAGAATGGTAGAAGGAACTTGCATTTCAGCAGGAACCCAGGCATCTGTGACACAATTATATTACCTAAAAGTGAACCAATGCTCTTTATATACAGGGAAATGCTATTAGACAGTTCATTGATTAGGGTCAGTCTCAGTCGTATTATGAAAATTCAGTAAGATGGTGTACTTTCCTGTTATTGTATTTTTTTACAATGGTTGTATGTTGCTCTCCATTTGAACAACTACTGTTAATTTTGAAAGTGTATGTCTACCACCGATTACTGAATTTGTTTTTAATCCATTTTCTGAAGAATTTGAACCCCAAATGAATGCCTTTCAATTAAATCAACATTCTTGCCTTGTAAAACGTATCTTGAATTTTAAAATAACCTTTTCCCAAAAGTACTTTCAGCTTCAGAATTTGGCAGCCATCATACCTTGTTCAATAGCTTGAATGGAATATATGGCATCCTCAGAAACAAACCCTGCTAAAACAGCTTTCTATACTTCTTGTCTGGTTAGCTCACCAGGAGCACCATGTTTTGAATATCGGTCAATAAAATCCACTCCAGTTCCTGTATTTATTTAGCACCAGGATTTCCAAACTAGGGAAATCATTTGTTGGTGTGTTTGTTTGTTTTGTTTTTGTGGAACATTTCTTGGCTTGATTTTAACAGACATGCCCTGAGATAAGATTTGTCCACATTTAGCACATACTAAAAATCAAGAGAGCAAAGTGAATTGTGAGGTACAGGACTTCTCAGAGACTTGTCTCTCAGACACTCTTGCACAGAAAGTATTACTGAGAGGAGGGTTTAACAGGAAAATGTTTTAGCTTGAGACACAGTGATCCATACAAACATAATTGAAGGTGTTTTAAATTCAGGACACCATCAAGAATGTTAAGGATGACTGACTCTGTAATAAGGAATGAAAACTTTGTATATTTTACTGTTCATTAACTCAGTGCTTACCAAATGTTTTCATGTCTTGGCACAGATAGAAAATGACAATATTTATATGGCAAACTGAGGTAAATAGACAAGGCTGCTTGTGGCTGGGAGCTATGGGTCCAGAGGCTCAACCTCTGGAATGTTGAGGGGATTCTAATCACTGTGCTGGTCAGTGATGGTAGAATGAGTGATAATTTGCACGGAAACCAAGGCCAACTCTTAAATAGTGTGCTATGAGAGACTGCTCTTTATTCTGGTCTATTTGAATGCCACTTTCCTGTCACATGGTGTGTCGATCGCAAGATGCTTTGCCCTATGCCTTGTTGTATTGGTTGTATCTCTGAATTATTTTGAATTGCATAAAGTACTTATTTCATCTTCAAATGCTGAATGTTCATTTTAAATACAAGTTTTATCTTAGTGTTTTGAGAAAACTTGGTAAAGCAAAGATTCCTTCCAATATGCTTCGCACAGGGTTGGTTGCCTGCTGCGTAACATTGGAAATGGAGTATGATCACTGTCTCGCTAATCTGAGCCATGGTGATCTTTCACCAGATGCCAAAACCTCTAGCATATTGAAGCAAAGGGAAACATTTTGGGGAGAATGGCCTTACTTCTTATTTGATCCAGTTGAAAGTAGTTCTTGCTTGCACACACACACACACACAAAAGAATTGGATATCATGGCACTTCCAGTGTAACCCTCAGAATCTCTCCTCCCCTGTAAACTTTTTAATCATTTTATGCCCAATATTTTATAGAATATACTAAACATTTTGATTGTGTCTTTTTAAAATAAAATTGTGGTTTGGTTTATTTTGTGCAAAAACATTTATAATGAGCTGTCTATTTCATCTTTAAATTTAGAGTTGGAGGACAGTTGTGACATTTTGCAATTGTTTCTCATGATTAATCGAAATAAGCATAGGAAGGTGAAGATTCTTTCCAGCTGTGACTTCTCTGTTGGTGTGATCTTTCTTAAATTGCTCACAGTTGTTCTACTATTTGTCTTTTCATGTAAGATCATTTTGCAAACAAGGGTGAAAGTTCGGTCACCTACCATGCCCACAAGTTGTAAAATAGTTCATAACTTCTCTTAAGAACCAGAATAGTTTTCAGGACCAAATTTTGTATTACTTTGTAAAACAAGAAAACAGGGGCACCTGGGTGGCTCGGTTGAGCGACTGCCTTCGGCTCAGGTCATGATCCCAGGGTCCTGGGATCAAGCCCCGCATCGGGCTTCCTGCTCAGCAGGAAGCCTGCTTCTCCCTCTCCCACTCCCCCTGCTTGTGTTCCCTCTCTTGCTGTGTCTCTCTCTGTCAAATAAATAAATAAAATCTTTAAAAAATAAAAATAAAAAAATAAAACAAGAAAACAAAATGCTCCTATTATTCTAGCTACTTTATTATTTTTCATAAATTTAATTCCCACTGTAATCATAGCTTAATATAAATTTCCTGAAATCAGCATTCTGCAAAGTTTTTGACATACAGAAAAATTAACATTTTAAGTTAGATCAGAAACTAGGTATCTAGGGCACCTGGGTGGCTCAGTTGGTTAAGCGACTGCCTTCTGTTCAGGTCATGATCCTGGAGTCCCGGGATCGAGTCCCGCATCGGGCTCCCTGCTCAGCAGGGAGTCTGCTTCTCCCTCTGACCCTCCCCCATCTCATGTGCTCTCTCTCTCTCACTCTCTCAAATAAATGAATAAATAAAATCTTAAAAAAAAAAGAAACTAGGTATATATTAACAATATATACGAAGATACTCAGATTCGACAGAAACGATATTAAAAACTGCCCGGGTGCCCCTCTGACTATGGAACTCCAACACTAACCACCTGGCTTGTATAAATCCATGTTTACTTACAATGAGATTACAATTGGCATGAACTATTTCCTTTTTTTTTTATTTTAAGATTTTATTTATTTATTTGACAGAGAGAGAGAGCAGGGAGAGAGGCAGGCAGAAGGAGAAGCAGAGTCCTGGTTGAGCAGGGAGCCTAATGTGGGGCTCAACCCCAGAACCCTGGGATCATTACCTGAGCCAAAGGTAGACGCCTAACTGACTGAGCCACCCAGGTACCCCTAGCATGAACTATTTCTCATGTAAGGTGTGTAGCCAGTTAAAAAAAGTAAAAAATGAAACAAATGATTCTGAGTTAGAGTTTTTATGTTATTCAGTTGCTCCTAGTAAAGTATATTATTTCCTTTAGCTAAAGTATTTGTTCATTTCCAATGTCATCTTATTACTGCAGATTATTCCTACTGTCAGTTCAAAGCTGGTCTCGGTACTTTTGGGTATGTTCTTTTATTTATTTCTTTATCAGGATTAGGTTAATCTTCCTAAAACATTTTTTAAGATTATTTCAACTTTCTTTAAGATCTCCAAAGTCTCCCTATTGCCTGTGGTAAGTGCTTCATTCTACTTTTTGAGATTTTTTTGAATCATTCAAGGTCTATTTCCCACCATTACTCAAGTAATCTCCTTTGCTCTACTAGGCTTTAATAGCATACACATGCTTCAGCTGCTTTTAGTTCTTTTTGCTGCCCACTATTTGAATACCTCTCCCCCAATTTGTCTCTCAAATCTCATTCATTCCTTTTCTAATGCACAGGGCATAGGCTCTCTTCCCAAAGTCATGACTACTGTGAAAACTGTTGGCATGCTTTCTCTGAGTTGCTATGGGAGTGAAAATTTTGCATTTTTTTCACTTTATGCCTAATTTTAAACACTGATGGCCATTTGTTCATTGAAAATATATTTATTGAGTGCTTTTATATACCAAGTCAAGTTTTTGGAACTGATTACGTAGTTGTGGACAAAACAGTTGTGTTCTCACCTTTCAATATATTTACAGTCCATTGACCAGAGACAAACAATAAAGGTTCACCAGAAACCCTCCAAAATAAAGTACAATTATAAATTGTGAGAAGTGATATCTTAAAGAACGGACAGGAGCAATAAAGAAAAATAACATGAGAACTAATTTAGAGTAAGGAAGAATTTGGTAAGTACAAAGCTCTCTCAAGAAATTACATTTAACTGAGACCAGAAAGGTAAGTTAGCTAAAGGGCACAGAAGAGTAACAGAGGGGCTAATGAGAACCAGAGAGAATAAAAGAATTTGGAAATAGAACTTATAAAATCTATAAAATTTGATGAGTGTAAGAGATGAAAAACAGAAATCAGGGATTTCTACATTGAACAACTTAGGTGGATGGGGTGCTAGTCAGTGAGATAATAAAGAATGAAGGAGAACCGATGTGTGTCAGGGCAGAAGGAGAGGTTGAATAAGTAAGTGGTTTATTTTAGGTGTTCAGTTTGAGATTCTTGTAATATACCTACATGAAAATATATACAGGTCTAGGGATCAGAAGTTTATCTGCATTACTGCAATAGCCTTCAAAATAACTGGTCATTTCCTCCCGGTGTAATCTTTCTGATCTCCTATAATGAGTTAGATTTCCTTTTCCTCTGTCCAGAGTGCATTTTTTTTGCTTATCAGATAGACTGTCTATATGTTGGTTGGCCCCTGTTTTCTTGGAATAACATACTGTGCTTATAACAGCTCCAAGTATGTAATAGACACTCAATAATGTTTGTTGCATGCATGAATAAATGAATAGATAAGTGGATTAAAGATTTCAATGAGACATGTATATTTGTCTTTTTTCTCTCCAAAAGACTAATAGCTGATTGCAGACAAACATCTTGTCTTGATCTTCTTTTAAATCCATTACCATGTGTAACACACTAATAGACATTAAATAAATACTCATTGATTCATGGACAATCAAGTGAATACACTGGTTCAGTTGAAAAATTCCAGAATTTGTCTGCAAAAAAGTCATCTCATTTACCTTATTTTTTTCACATTTTAGGGAATATGAGACAGAGAAAAAAATGTATTAATATACCAGAATAGGACAAAGACACAGAAAAGTGAAGATAATACAAATCTAGAAACTGGCAATGTTGAGGCATAAAGACCAAGTGAAGAGGCTTGTCATAACTTTTATGTCTAAAATGATATCTTGTGACATTTTGTTTCAGCTGAAATAATTTAATTACCATTATAATTTACACATGATTTAGATAGAACTAAACACTTTATGTTATACTTACTTGTTTGCAGATGATTGACCACAGGAAAAGCTCTCTCTTAGTAGCCCCAACAGAAGTCAATTAATATTTTCTGTTGAATGAATTAATGATGCCTACTGCTAATAACTATTCCTTTTCAACCTAAAAATTTAGCAAAATTTCTTGGTATAGGTAAGACCTCTTAAAATCATAGCTAGGCCTTTGATTTTAATTTTAAACACTATTTCTAAAAATATGTTCTTTCTCTGCCAGCATTGTCATTAGAACGTTAGCAGTAATTAAAACCATAAGTGGAAGTTCTAGATGACTGGACAGCTAAAAAAGAGCAATTAAGCATCTTGGGCAGGAAGGAATTTACATTTTCCACATAATCAATTGTATAGTTATTAAAAGAAGCATTGGAGGCCGAGGGGACCAAAAACAAACAAAAAATGGAGAAAGACAGAAAAAATAAGAAATAATAGTAATGGACACTTATTTGTCTTAAATCGTTTCCATTTTTATTAATTTAATACAAAATCCAAAATTAAAGACAATTAGCAAACATTACATCTAAGTTTTAAGATTATTAAATTATAAAACATAAGCTAGGTAATTCTCTAACCCTTGTGGTTTATGAATTGCTAGAATGATTTGATTAAAATGGCCTTGACACGCATGGTTACTTTCCTTTTATCCCTCTTCTAAACATGTAATACACCCAAAGAGAAAGAAAGGAAAAAAGAGTGAGTTACTTAGAGAAATATGAAATAATTCTTCAGTGCAACAAAAATTAGAAACTAGTGAGATTGAAAAAAATAATATTTATACAATTATTTAAGAGAAAACATGAAAATATATGGTAGTTAATCTAATATTTAGATCTTTTTTTTTTTAAGATTTTTTTATTTATTTGACACAGAGAGAGCAAGAGAGAGACAGAGAGCAAGCACAAGCAGGGGGAACGGCAGGCAGGGGAGAAGCAGGCTACCTGCTGAGCAAGGAGCCCGATGCGGAACTTGATCCCAGGACCCCGGCATCATGACCTGAGCCAAAGGCAGTCACTTAACTGACTGAGCCACCCAGGCGCCCTAGATCTTCTCAATAGAAAATTTTAAAAGAAGGAAACAGTAAAATAATAGGTAAATGCTACTGGTAATCCAAATAATATAATGCTCGAAATTCCAGTTAAAACAACGGAATTGATTTTTCTGGGTCAAGGACTAACTTCTCCATGAGGTAGCTTCCTCCCTTATATTACCAAATGTTCAAATGCATGCATGTAGAAGATCTCATTCTAAGCTCAGTGGTGATGCTATGATGAGCCAGTGATGATTGAAGCCCTTACAGGCTTGTAAAGGAGACAGAAGTGTACTTGACCAGCGGACTGCCAAACTACCCAATTTCTAGCATATAGCAGGACGTGACGGTATGTTACAGATAATTTTTTTAAAAAAGAGCTTTGCAGAAAAATCTTCACCTGTTTATTTACCCTAGTTATTCTATAAGTAGATAATTAGATTTTCTTCCAGATGCCATATTCCACAATCACTCTGAAAGTGTTTATAAAATAACCTATCTGTATATCATGTCTCTAACTCCAATATCCACCTATACTCCTTGTTTTTTGGGCCCTTAACAATATGGATACATCTTTGTACCTTTCCACATTGGTCCAGAGAATTCTATTTTATGACCACACTATATAGAATTTACCACATATTTTGTAGTAAGAAGAAGCTTACATTTTACACCCATGGGGAACTTTTTATCAGATTTCATAAAGATCCCTTCCCTTTCATGTTACTACAAGGGTTTTTCTTCCTATTTCGTCTACTCTCTGCTCCTTCTACCATAGCGTCTCCTCCTCTGGCCAGAACTACATACTTCTGTCCCATTAATTGCCTTCCCACTTGCAGAAATAAAAGGGCTGCTCAAGAAATAAAGGGGCTGCGGGGCGCCTGGGTGGCTCAGTCGTTAAGCGTCTGCCTTCGGCTCAGGTCATGGTCCCAGGGTCCTGGGATCGAGCCCCTCATCGGGCTCCCCGCTCCGCAGGAAGCCTGCTTCTCCCTCTCCCACTCCCCCTGCTTGTGTTCCCTCTCTCGCTGTATCTCTCTCTGTCAAATAAATAAAATCTTAAAAAAAAAAAACAAAAAGAAAAAGAAAAAAGAAATAAAGAGGCTGCAATCTGTAGAGAATCCCCTCCCTAGAACACAGAGAAATCACCACCTATGTGGTCTCAAGCTAGCCCTTGGGTCTCTTTCCTCAGCCCAAAGTTCCTCCCTAGCCTAAGTCTTGGAGACACCTACACTGCCCTTCAGATGAGTCTGACAAACTGTGTACATGCCATTACATGCAAATTATGTTGCTCTTCCCTTGTTAATTTAAAATTTCAAAAAAAATAAAATAAAATTTCATATTAAATTCCAGAGCATCCTGATTCAGTGATACATAGATTTCCAGCCCTCCCTTTTGACAGAATGAGGGATTTATTCAAATGGGACTTGGCAAAATTTGTCATTTTTTTCTTTCAGTAAAGACTTTGAGGATTTTTTTTTTTTAATTTTCTTTTTTTTTTCCCACTTTTAAGAAGCGTTTTAATCTTGAGCAATCATACACACTTACAGGCTGATTAAGAGAGAGATCAATGCAACACATTGCATTAGATCATACTTATCCTTTAATTTCCTACTCCTCTTTTCTAATTCTTGGAATTGAAACATTTTACTTAAAGTAATGGGAATTATTTCTTTTTGCTATAAACTAGTAGCCCCTGGTAGTGAGAAAATATAAAGCTTCAGTAGTTCCACTTAGGTGGACATTATAAAAATAGTATCTTCCTTTTTTAATATAACTTTTTAGCCTACTACTGCATCAATATTTTAGGTTTATTCCCTTTAGAAATATATGTTAATGCATTTTATTTCCAAATATACTGCTGATCAACCACATAGTCTATAATTATTATAAAGAAAAATAGCACACATTTAGTTAAGTACTCTATACTCTTTCATAAGGGGTTTGTTGGCTTTTGGCCAGTTTTTCTAAACCTGCAGTAAATATGACTTATTTAACCTAAGATGATGGAACACTTTCCCTGCAGTAATAGATTACCTCAAACAAAATGCTATTCATTGTTTCTTCAGGAACACCATAGAATATTTAAACTTTTCTTTTCTTTCATAGTCCATATTATTAAATTACAATCAGAAACATAAAGATTATAGACATCGACAAATTATGCTTTATCAGGAATTGTTTGGAAATGGCAAAATGCAAAACTTGAGCAGTTGACTTAGGTTTTAATATTGAATAATTGAAAAAAGCTTAATTTTGTCACTTAACTCTTGGAACTCTGTAATACAAAATGAAGAATTATCTCATTGTGTTAGTTTTCATTAATAGAGTAAGAAATAATAGCTTGCCTATAAATCACATTTAGGAACAATGAAGAGTCAGTGCGTGGGAAATTAAGTAAAGCTCTTTCCCCCTTTTTGTGTTGGGATCAGATGGACACGGCAGTGCCCTGGGATAGACCATGTATGCTATTTTCTGAAGGATGTTGAGGTCGGAGATAGAATAAAATAAACAAGCCAAGAAGCTTGATCCTAGTCAAAGTATGGTAGTAGAAAACCCCAGGGAATCTGGGATTAGGCAGGGAAGTTTGGGAGCGCATTTGCCACAGAGTGCTCAGTGCCCACCATCAACTCTCTTGCTGTTATTTTTCTTTTACAAATCCTAGGCTCAATTGTGTAGGTGTGCCTGGTTCATTTAAAAGGACAAAAAGAACAAACTGGTGCTGAGAAAATACAATCTGTTTTTATAACAATAGTCCCACAACCTTAGAGCATAAGAGAATTTGACACTCTCTTTAGGAGAAGCCCCTGGCATTATTTTCTTTACTATCAGAATATTTTTTAATTAATTACATTTAACTTTTACCATCATCAGCAATGCAGATTAAGGGAGAATAAATACCTTTGTTTACTGATATACTGTCAGCCAAAAGAAAACACAAGTCTAATTTTAGCTTCTTATTTTTTTAATTTTTTTAAAAGATTTTATTTATTTGACAGAGAGACCGCGAGAGAGGGAACACAAGCAGGGGGAGAGAGAGGTAGAGGGAGAAACAGGTTTCCCGTGGAGCAGGGAGCCCGATGCGGGGCTTGATCCCAGGACCCTGGGATCATAACCTGAGCCAAAGGCAGACGCTTAACAACTGAGCCACCCAGGTGCCCCTAATTTTAGTTTCTTCCTTTCAAGAATTGTATTAAACTTATAAATAAATAAATTAGGAAAGATTGTCATTTATAATATTCATTATTTTCATTCCATAACCTGATTTTCCATGTATTTCTCTTTGCATTTCCATTTAATCCACTCATATATTGAAGTTTGAAAACATCCTATTCCTAAGTGCTATTTTATTAATATTTGAGTCAGTCTTTTATCTATTATATCTTGAGCTCATTTGGATTGCTATATTATGAATCTGTTGACATCTGCATATTTAATCATAAGTTACAAGAACTTTGTTGAACTCTGTATGATTTCAAGAGTTTTAATATATACTCTTGAACACTATTTACATACTTCATAGCAAATTCATTCATTCATTCAAAAATACTCCTCGATTATTGTGTGCCAGCTAGTCTTCTGGAGGCAGGAGGTAATGAAGGGTAATAAGTTATGAAGTAGAGTGAATATTAAGCTTCTTTACTGATGCTACCATTAATTTTCAGTTCTAATCATTTCACTGAGCTTTGTGTTAGCAGTGGAGAAAAATCTGAGAATCTCTTGATGGGAGATAAACATATTTCAGTTGAAAAATTATTGTCTGAGTACTGAGGCTCACAGTATTTCTGACTTACTATGAGAGGTCTAATGTGTTTTTCTAAAAGTGAAATCTTCTGATAAGTTGTGATAACATATGTTTAACTGCTAATGAATAGAACTTCGATGTCATATTGCAGTTGGTGAAATATGTTAAAAGAGAGATTATTCATTAAACCCGCAGGAATTATAACTTTTGTGTATTCAATTATATTACATTTACCACAATTTTTTCTTGTCATAAAATGTCATCTGAAGATCCATTATCATTCAGACATAAGCACTTTAGTGAGAATGCTGATGGGCTTAAATTAGTAAAAGTTGATGGCTTTTTAAAGTAAACTAACATTACAGAATTGCTTTTCCAAAATATATAAAGCAGTTTCGTGAGAGCCCATAAAACAATAATAATACTGTATTCAACTCACATATTTCATTCACATATTTTACTTGTATGCTGCCCTGAGGAAGCCCAGATGGCTGAAAAGTTGGCAGATTTCTGCACCTGCAATGATAATAAACTACTCTGTTATTACCTGGAGTACACATATTGAATACAGTTATGCTTTACTTGCTGCTATATGCAACTGGCAAGTCAACAGTTTATATGGTATTTTTATAGGATTGACAGATGTGTCTTGCTGGAATTTCCTGAGTTCACCTTTAGCAATAGAATGCCAAAGGCTAGTAGGCACCTTCATGCTGACACATTAATCATGTGCTGCAGCCTGACGTAGAGTGGATTATTACTCCTGTAACATATAGAGAAAGGGAACAACTAAATGGGCTATTTGATAGGTTAATAAACATGGATGCTCCTGATACACCAAAAGAATGAGCTTAACTCAGTGTTAGTGATAGTTTTTATCTAATACCTATGAACAAGAAGAATGTTTTTGAAAGACATGGCCCAAAACTTTCCACTTTGCAATATTTTAATGTAAAAATAGGACATGCTCATTGTATTTGAAATGTATAGAATTATGAAAAAAGAGTAAGTGTTACTCACAATCCCATCACTCCAATACAACCTTTGTTGATATTTTAGTGTTTTTCTTTTTACCTGTAAACATCACTGGGAATTTATACAGGTTATATTATGCTTTACTAAGTAACATTTTCCTATGTCATTAAATGTTTTTGCAAATTCCTCTCACTAGGAATCACCCTCCACCTACAAACACTTTCACCTTGCTGACTCTTGATCTTTCTCCTGATCTAAGTTTTATTTTCACTTTCTCAAGAGTGTTTTTCCCAGAGTCACTTGCTAAAGCAGTTCCCTGTACTAAATGCCCTTACAGCACCTCAAATATTTTCTTTGTAGGTTTTATGTCAGTTTTTATGATATTGTTATTTGTGTAAATTTTTGAAAAATAAATCAGTGGGATTTTGGCTGAAATTTTGTTAAATTTATAAGTGAATTAGGAAAGTATTGTCATAGTTACGTTACTCACTCTTTCCTTTCCATAAATTAATTTTCCACTCAATTATTTTTCCATTTCCATTTAATCTACTTGTGTATTAAACTTTGAAAGCATATGCTATTCCTAAGTGTTATATTTTTATTGAAGTGTAATTAACATATGGTGTTATGTTAGTTTAGGTGTACAACATAATGATTCAACAATTCTATACATTACTCATTGCTCATCATGATAAGTGTAGTCACCATCTGTCAACAAATAATGTTAGTGGTAGCATTAATAATAGTTAATAATGGTATTGACTGTATTTCCTATGCTGTACTATTCATTTCCATTATTTATTTATTTATTTATTTATTATTTGTTTATTTTTCCCATGACTTGTTTATTTTATAACTGGAAGTTTGTACCTCTTAATCTCCTATATCTATTTTACCAATCCCTCTCCCTACCTCCCTCTGCCAACCACCAGTTTGTTCTCTGTACCTAAGAGTTTGTCTCTTTCTTTATTTGTTCATTTTTTTTTGTTTTTTGATGCCACAGATAAGTGAATTTATATAGTATATGTCTTTTTCTGTCTGACTTATTTCACTTAGCATTATACTCTCTAGGTCCATCCATGTTGTTGCAAATGGCAAGATCTCATTCTCTTTTATGGCTGAGTAATATTCCAATGTATATCTATATACTACATCTTCTTTTCAATTCATCTATTAAAGGACAGTGGGTTGCTTCCATATCACGGCTATTGTAAATAATGCTGTAATAAGCACAGGGGTGCATATATCTTTTCATTTTTGTGATTTTATTTTCTCTGGGTAAATATTCAGTCATGCAATTACTGGATCATATGGTATTTCTATTTTTAATTTTTTTGAGGAACCTCTATACTGTTTTCCCATAGTGGCCACACCAATTTACATTCCCATCAATAGTGCATGAAGGTTCCTTTATCTCCACATGCTTGCCAACACTTGTTATTGCTTGTCCTTTGATTCTAGGCGTTCTGACAGGTGTAAGGTGGTACCTCATTTGCATTTCCCTGGTGATTAGTGATGCTGAGCATCTTTTCATGTGCCTGTTGCCCATCTGTATATCTTCTTTGAAAATGTCTGTTAATAATATTTGAGTGAATCTTTTATCTATTATATCTGGTGCTAGTTTGAATTGTTTTATTGTGAATCTATTGATATCTGTATATTTATGATAAAGTGTAAAAACTTGGTTGAACTCTTTAATTTTAAAAGTTTCAATGTGTTTTCTTGGACACTATTTACATACTTAGTAGCAAACTCATTAATTTGTTAAAAAGTATTTCTTGATTACTTAGTGTGTAATGTGTGCTGTTCTGGATGCAGGAAGTCTAGAAGGGAACCAAAATAACAAAAATCTTGGCTCACATGGAGGGTACAGATTAGTGAAGTTGTCAGACAACAAAATAAGTAATATTTATATTATGTTATATAGTATATGTTCTATGGAGAAAAATAAAACAGGAAAGAGGAATAGATAGTTTTGGGACAATAAGATGGTCAGGAAGGTCCTAAAGAAAGGGAGGGAAGATTTTTTTTGAGGATATCAGGAGGGAAATCATCACAGAATAGAAGAACAGTGAGTGTAAAGCCCTGAACTGGGAACATATCTGCTGTGTTCTAGGAAGAGCAGCAAGGCCAGTGTGACTGGAACAGAATGAGCAAGGGGAGAGTAGTATGAAAGATGATCACAGAAATAATGGGAGGAGGAAAACAGATTGTGTAGGGCCTGGTGGAGTACTGTAAATATTTGGGGTTTTACTTTGCGTAGGTTAGGTAGCCATTGGAAGGGTCTGAGCATAAAAATGACATGAACTGATTTTGGTAGGATCACTCTGGTTGCTGTGTTGATAATAGAATATAGGGGGTGTATTAGGATTCTTCAGAGAAATAGAACCAATAGAAGATAATAGATAGATGGATGAATAGATAGATAGATACACACAGATACATATATAAAATGAGATTTATTATAATAAATTGGCTTAAGCAATTATGCAGGCTGAGAAGTCCTATGATCTGCTGTCTGCAAGTGAGACCCAAGAAAGCTGGTGGTATAGTTCAAAGGCCTGCGACCCAGAACACCAATGATATAGATTCCCATCACAGTCTGCCTGAGAACCAGGAGCACTGAGAGTAGGAAAATATTTATGTTCAGCTCAAATAGTTGAAGTGAATTCTACCAGTTCAAATGCTAATCCCCTGTGGAAATACCCTCACAAATACATTCCGAAATGTTTAACCAGCTATCTGGACATCCTGAGGTCCAGTCAAGTTGACACATAAAATTAACCATCATAAAGGGTAACCTCGAAGATAGTAATCTCAATAATTCAAGTGAGAGATGTTGTGGCTTGAGCTAGGATGTTAACAGTAGAGGTGGTGAGAAGTGGTTAACTTCCTGATATATAATTGGAAATAGAGCCAAAAACATGAAGGTTGTGAGGAAAAGAAAGGGGGTAAGGATGATTTTATGGGTTATTGCTGAAACAAGAATGGAGTTGATATAAGATAATATGGGGAAGTTTCTCAGAAGTTCAGGGAGGAAGATCAAGAATTTCGTTTTGACATGTAAATTGGAGATACCTTCCAGTGGAAATGTGGAATGGGCATTTGTATATATCCTCTGGAGTTCTGGGAATATGTATAGACTGATGGTATAAATTTTTGGAGAAATAGTTACATATTCTTAAACATATTAGCCTAGATTTTACTTGTTAGATTTTTATCAATGGTGATAGTAATATCAGAGCAATTCAACTTAACAAATATTTTTTTGTCAGGTGCTTAAAAATAATGATGAATAACAAACATGGTCCCTGCCTTTATCCATCTTAAAATATATTGGGATGGATAGACCATTTACCATTTGTTATAATTTATATTTCTTCTAATAAGTAAGAATAACTAAAAGCTGATGATATCATAAATAAGTCAAGTATAACTTTAAAGAAAATTTAATATAACATGTCCTAGTATATTATTAAAAACATATGCATTCAAACTTCATCCTTTTCCCCACTTTGACACTCCTTCCATCTGTCTACTCAATCTATTTCATGCTCCACATGAGCAATAATTTTCATTAATAAATAGCATGAGCAAAAAATTAATTATATAAATTATTCATTACTTGTCACAGCTATTTTCACTTTAGCTAGAGAAACAACTCTGATCGTGATCCTGTATATTTCATCATCAAAATTTTCTTTAGTTAATGATGACCCATGTTAATTTCAATAATTTAGCTTTTGCTATTTTATTTAGCAGTAAGAAACTAACCATTATGGTCCTCACAATTAGGATACATTTTATTTTCCTTGTAATTACTTCACTGCTATTTATTTCTGAGTTTTTATCAAGGAAATGCAGTTTTATAATGATGTAATAAAAGTACTGCACAACATCTATCTAACTAGATAATTTTAAACAAACAGTTGGCATCCTATACATTGTATATGTTCCATAGAACACTGAAGTTGAAATCTTAAGGAAAGTTGTTTTTTTTTTTAAACAGGTGAAGTCACCTGCCTAAGATCTCACAGCTACCAAGGGCAAAGTGGGTATCTGTCCACAGGCAGTATGACTTTATTTTTTTTTTATTATAGATTTTATTTATTTATTTGACAGACAGAGAGATAGCGAGAACAGGAACACAAGCAGGGGGAGTGGGAGAGGGAGAAGCAGGCTTCCCGCGGAGCAGGGAGCCCAATGCGGGGCTTGATCCCAGGACCCTGGGATCATGACCTGAGCCGAAGGCAGACGCTCAATGACTGAGCCACTTAAGGAAAGTTTTTAAGCCACAATTAATTGAAATATATTTCTAGATTATATCCAAGTTTATGATAACATAGTCTACATTATGCACAATGGCGACAATATTAGTTTCCAAAATGAAAATAATATAAATTTACCCTAATTTTTATTTTATTTAGAATATTCATAGGAACTCACATTGATTTTTTTAAATTTTGTTTGCGTTATGTAATTATTATTTTCAGTTAATCTGTTAAGAGATGAGGAGGTTGCAGGTGACCAAGGGTGTGGTCTTGGTTGCACGCGTGCCCCAAGGACCCAAAACAGCACTGGAAAATAATTTGTATAATTAGTACATATGCAAATACAGCATTTGCTGAGTGAATAAATATTACATATTTATAATAATTACATATTTATTTGCAGTTGGATATTTCAGGGAAAGTTTCTTTCTGTCTGATTTTACTTTTATTTTTATTTACTAATTAAATTAAATTAAAATTAAAAACTGACCATGAAATCCAAGCTGCATAAAGTAGGAAGAGGGGGACATGGAGAGAATGGGTAATAGTGAAAGTGTGGTAGAATCAAAGGATTTAGGGTTCTGGTTGGATGAAAGGATTCTCAGAGGGAGGTACTAGCAAGATGAGAGTTGGTGGTCAGAAAGTAGAACATATGCAAATTGTGGAAGTGCTGCAGGTATTGATTATAATAAAGTGAGGAGCACATCCACAGAGAGTGGCTGAGGGAGGATGGAGAATGAGCTCTTCTGATGGGAGGAAGTCAAGGAACAATGCCTATGACTGGAATGATCATTTATATGAAAGTTAAAATCACCAGTTCCCTTCTGTTCCAAGATTTGTGTTTGATCATGAACGTTATTAGTTTCAGAAAATACTTCTATGTATCTTTTGAGATCATCATTGGCTTTTCCTCCTGTATTTGTCATTATGGTAAAATACATTGATTTTTCTATACTTAGAAACACCGGGGGGCGCCTGGGTGGCTCAGTTGGTTAAGCGACTGCCTTCGGCTCAGGTCATGATCCTGGAGTCCCGGGATCGAGTCCCGCAACGGGCTCCCTGCTCGGCAGGGGGTCTGCTTCTCCCTCTGCCCTCTTCCCTCTCGTGCTCTCTGTCTCTCATTCTCTCTCTCTCAAATAAATAAATAAAATCTTAAAAAAAAAAAATCTTAAAAAAAAAAAAAAGAAACACCGGGTATGATTGGGTTAAACACAAATTGTTAAGGATAGATTTATCTTTTATGTATACCAGTGGATTCTATTTGCTAAATATTTTGTTTAGTCTTCTTTGCTCATCAGAGATTCGCCTGCAACTTTTCTTTTTAAAGTATATCTTCAGTTTTGGTAAAGTTTCCAAAAATCATCCAAACAATACTACTCTGCCATTTAGCTCTTCTGGATAACTATTAGGTATATTTTGTGGGCTCTCCATGTAGCCTCTGAATTCAATTGCTGTCATTTACATTCATATAATATAATTAATATATATCTTTGTCTTTCTCAGCTATTTGCTACTGAATTCCTCGAAAATAGCTACAAATGTGGTATTCCATTTTTAATATCAGTGACTGCATTTTCTAACAATATAAAACTATTTCATGTTGACCTATGATTATTTTTCATTTCTGCCTGTTTTTGTTTTGTAATTTTGCAGTTTATTTTAATGGAAATTACTTTTTCATTTATTAATGGAAGCATCTTAAGCATACTTGTTTTACGTCCTTTGACCGACTGAGATGTAGTATTTATGCAATTTTGTTTTATATACTCTTTGGAAGTGGGAGAATTTGTTTTTTTTCCTGTCTCCCTCTCTCTTTTCCTTCTTCCACTCACTTTCCACCTCGGGCTTATACTTTCCTGTCTTGAGGTTGTATCTTATCTTATCTCTTATCACTTACCTTCCAAGTCCCATAGCCCGGAACCAGGCTTTTTTTTTTTTTTTTTTTTTTTTAGTTAAGGCATATCTGGGCGTGGTGATCTAGTTAGAGAGCCAGCTTGCTTGGTTCTTGATTAAAAGGCTTTGTCTGTGTGCTCACGGCCTGAGACCTGCAGGTTGTTTGAAGCCATAGCCCAGATGGTGGTGAGTTTTGTTTTTAGCTTCCTTCAGAGCTGGGGAGCTTCGCTCCAGGCCCTGGCTTTAAGCTGGTTCTGGTTGTCTGAGAGCACCTAAATCCCTTTAACTCCATAGGAGCGAACTGTCAACCTAGGGTTAAGCAGCCTGCAGCTTGGCTACCACTCTCCAGTTCGTCATATGGTTCTTTTCTGCTTATTTTATTTGGAGTGCCAATGTGTATGTCCGTTTTTGTCCCCTTTTATTATTATTATTATTATTATTATTATTATTATTATTATTATTATGTGTTTGCAATAAATGTGTTGAGTCAAAATATGAACTCCTGCAACATCCTACCTGGAAACTCTGGTTTATTTGAATTAGTTTTTCCTGATGGCATACATATTTGTTGGCAAAATATAAAATCTGATATAAACAAATACATTCTTAATGAGTTCTATGGGTATTTGCAGAAAAAATTTTTTTTTAAATTTTGCATTTGGATATTTCAGGGAAAGTTTCTTTCTGTCAAATGATAATAGGACTAAAACGTTTTCTAGTTGTGATAGCCATGTCTCTTTTTTTCCTGATTTTTAGTTAAGCTGTGAGGTAGACACAGATGACTCAGGCACATATATGATACTGCTCTTAAGAAACTTAATGTGCAAGAAAGACAATAGTAACATAGATATTTAAAATATATCATAGAGATTGATAAATCCCAAAAGAGAACTATATTTAAAGAATTCAGAGAAATGGGGCATCTTAATGAGGATGGGAAGCATATTCTACGCAAAGGACTATTAAAGTGATAGCCTTTCAAAATAAGTAGGATTTAGAATTGGGAGGTTTATTACATTTATTACATTACATTTAATGTATTCTCCTATTTGTCTTAAAGACTCTTTTCCTCATAATCCTCATAAACAAATGCACAGGCAGAGGGATCCATGAGAACAGAGGTCCAGAAATGAGCAAGTTTGCAGGCATATTGTTAGCTATTTACTATTATTTTTATCTTTTAAATATTTATTTATTTATAAAAATGTGCATGCATGTGCAGGGGTGGAGGGGCAGAGGGAGAGGGAAGAAGACTCTCAAACAGACTCCTCACTTAGTGTGGAGTCTGATGCAGGGCTTGATCTCACGACCCTGAGATCACCACCCTGAGATCACGACCTGAGCGAAAATCACGAGTCCGATGCTTAAGTGACTGTGCCACCCAGGTGCCCCAATTTACCTTTAGCTGAGAAGGATAAATGAAGTGTGGCTAGGCAGAAGCTGGAATATATTTGTGTATGTGGAACTATGTATTCCTTTTCTGGGTCTATCCACCCTTTTCAAGACCATCCTTCCTTTTACTAGAGCTAATTCTCGGACCTTTGGTCTCCTCCTACCCTAGCTGCCAGCCCATGGCCTAACTTCATATTTAAATTTCCAAAATGGTTTTCTTGATTCATTAGATCCTTAGTTAATTACTTTCTATCCCCAGCTCAAATTTAAGAATTTTATGCTACATTATCATTCACTTGTTTTCATGTTGCTTTGCAATTATCACATACGTATTTTTTATCTGTATGTTTAATCTCCTCCAAATAAATTGCAAGCTCTTCAAAATCACTACAGGTACTTACTACTTCTTTGGAACTTCCTCTATACATATTCAGTATTATGAACAAATGTTTTAGTTAATAATTTATGTATTTGAAAGAAACGTATATTAGAAAGAAGAATCCACATCCTAGGTGTTTTCCTTTTTTTTGTTGTGATTTTTCTCAATTTGTCTCTATTTCTCTGTGGCTTCTTTCACTGTGACTCTCCTACCCTTTCTGTGCCTGAATTTATAAATACACATATGTGTGTTTACAAATAAACACACAGACATACATGAACATATATATAATCTATATGAGTAATACATCTAGAGGCAATAGTTTCTAAGAGGGGTAAGGTATAACTTTTCATATAATCAAACTCTAAATTCCTTTATTTTTCCTTTAGGTAAAGACAGCATCTTAGGAAGCTAGAAAAGTAAGGTGTCCTTAAAACCATCAATACAATACTTTTATATATGTATAAAATGTAACAACCGTATGTCAAAGACAGTGTTTGTGTCTGTGTGCCATCAATCACCTTCCCCCGTTTATTAGTCTCAGATAGAAGATAAACAACAAGACTGACAGTTTTGTGTCCTTTGCCATTTTGTGTCATCATCACAGACAAGAGGATATTATGTCATCATTCAAGACTGTCACATTTAATGTATTCTATTTGTCTTAAAGACTGTTTTCCTCATAATCCTCATAAATAAATGCACAAATCGCCTATTCATTACATATTATTTTATTATGGAAATATTTCCCCATGATATAATGTCCTCTACCATAGATGAGAGCATTCATGCTGTTGCCAAAGCCTCCAGAATATAGAGATGTTTTGTTTTAAATATTTCTCAAATAAATGAAAGAATAAATATGACAAGATATGTAGATTTTCTTTTTCAAATTCTCTCTATATTATAAAGAAATTGTAATAAATTTCTACATCTGTCTAACATGTAAATCAAACAGTGAATTTTGATGTTTTAAATACAAACCCATGAAGTATTTATTACTACAATAAGAGATACGTTTTAAAAATTTTGAATTACATTTATTTTACAGGGGAGAGGATATTTCTTTAAAAAATGTTTGTTTGTTCAGAAAATTGATATCTGAGCTGAAATAGTGATAAAAATAGTGAAATGGAGAGGCTTTTTAATATGATTAATATGATAATCACAACTTCCTTTTTCTCTTTCTATTTTTTGAAACTTCATCTACTTCCACACTATCTTATTTCCACATCTTATTTTAAGATTTTATATAGTATATTTATTACCAAAAAGCAGTCTAAATAATGAAGTGGCTCTATAACTAGTCAATAACCAATTTCAATAACCATATAATTAAGTACTAAAAACATAACTTGCTATTTATATTTTCTAAAGTTTTAATATTGTAACTTAGTTGCTGGAAATGAGAAAATTCAGAAAAGTACAAAAAGGCAGGAAAAAAAAGTCACCTGAAATCCCAACAGTCCAGTAAGTACCTTTCTATTCTATTATAAAACTGACACCAATCTGAACACTTAATTTTGCATCCTTCTGTTTTCAGTTAGGGTTATATCACCTCCCTATGTTAAAGGTCATCTAAGTACTTAAAATGTGAAGGCTTCTTAATAGTCTATCAAAAGTTTGTTTCCTAATGTTGGATATTAAGTTTACTTATACTTTTTAAAAAAAGATTTATTTATTTATTTTAGAGAGAGAGAGAATGCTCCAGCAGGAGGAGGGGTAGAGGGGGAGGGAGAGAATCTCAAGCAGACTCCCCAGTGAGTGCATAGCCCTATGGGGCTCCATCTCATGACCCAGAGATCATGACCTGAGCCGAAATCAAGAGCCAGACACTTAACAGACTGAGCCATCCAGGCATCCCCTAACAATTTTTCTGTTGCAATATCATGTGGAAGATAAATTGGTTGGTTATAAAATTTTTGCCTTATAAACTTTCATTCTCAAAGTTTGTGATGAAATTGCTCCTTTTGTTTCAGGGAGTCAATACATTTTAGAATGAAAAAATTAGATTAATTTTAGCCATAGAAATTATTCTACTAATGTGTCTTTAGTTACATTTGTCATAATTTTTCTCAGTAATTTCTCTCTGTGTGTTTGTACACACACAAAAAAAACTATATATATTTGTAGTTTCTCTTGTTGCTTGTACTACCTTTTATTTTGCATTCTAAGAGAGCTCAAGTTGGTTATCTACATCACTGTTTCCATTTTTCACTACACTGATATGTTTTTGACTGCTGCCTTTACTTTGAACTTGAATTCTTTTGTATTTTTAATCTGCTTTTTTTAATCGTATCCTGTTTTCATTATATTTCAGATAATCTTTCCTCTGTGTATTTCTGCTCTTTTTAAATGAAGTTTGTATCTTCTTGTAGCCTACTGAAGGTTGTAAACACTTGTCTAATAATTTTTCTGGTTCCTATAGCAAATACTATAATAATTCTTTGGGATTATGTCCCTTTCTTTTAACCAATAATATTTTTCGTGGGACCTATGTTATTTTTTATTTAACTCATTTTTGTCAGTTACAGCAATGCTAACTTCATTAACAAACAAACTCACAAATTTCAGGAGTCGAAAATAATAGGATTTTAATTCTCTCTGACATAGTATTCAATATAGAAGCTTTAGTGTTCTGTGGACTTTCACTCTCTGGGGATTCAGGAACGCAGGGTTCTTCAATGTCATTGCATTTTCATCATCCAGAGCTGTGAAATCCTCCACTTTCAAAACAGGAGAAGGGAGAAGAGAGGATGGAGAAACTCCACCAACTTCTTAAAAGCCTTCAGCAATGAAGTGAAGTATGTTACTACTCACATTCCATTGACTAAATCTACTCACATGGTTTTACTCCAAAGTAAGGGGATGCTGAGACCTGTAGCCTTTCATTGGACAACTACCTCCTGAATTTCATATGGAATGGAGAAAACTTTTTTCTTTTTGGTAGAAAACTAGTCATCCTAGCCTCATTGATCCTTTAAAATGGAAAGATATACCAGATCTAATGTATGATGGCATTTAATATGTGAATATTGTTACCAAGTGACTTCTTATTCTAAAACCAGATGGTAGATAAATATGCTAGCTCCTAGCACCATGCCCAGTGTCTAGCTTGTTTAATTGCAAATAGCCCTGTAGGTCTTAGATGGGATCTCAACTGTCCTAACTTCCTCTGGGATCTCAAATATTTCTAACCAATCAGAATTCAGTATCACTGCAGTTCTCATGGTGTGTTGCTACCAAAGCTCTCCCAGTTTCTCCCATCTTCTGCCTACATTTTACCTGGGAATTCCGAGCCCCCTCAAATACAGTGTACCACTGCCACTTCTAGATCCAATTTGGATGGCAAGATATCACTTTTCTTTTGCCTAATGGGTTATTATAACACAAGATCTCTGGAGCTCAGTGGGAAAGGATGGTTTGTTTAAAAAAGCAGCACTGGGGCGCCTGGGTGGCTCAGACGGTTAAGCGTCTGCCTTCGGCTTGGGTCATGATCCCAGGGTCCTGGGATCGAGCCCCACATCGGGCTCCCTGCTCAGCAGGTAGTCTGCTTCTCCCTCTCCCTCTGCCTGCCACTCCCCCTGCTTGTGCTCTCTCTCTCTCTAATAAAATATTAAAAATAATAATAATAAAAAAAAAAGGCAGCACTAACTTGGTGTTTGAAGGCTTTATTTATTATTACTATATTTTTTTCCGGTGGAGAAATCCCAGAAAGTATTTGCATCATTGGGTTGTTCTATGTCTTGAAAGATATATAAAGAAAATACAGTTTTATAGAAGATTACTTCTAAAACATGTAATTTGCCTATTTTCTCCTGCATTGGAAGGCTATTTTTTTTTTTAAGATTTTTTTTATTTATTTATTTGAGACAGAGAGAATGAGAGAGACAGAGAGCACACGAGAGGGGGGAGGGTCAGAGGGAGAAGCAGGCTCCCTGCCGAGCAGGGAGCCTGATGCGGGATTCGATCTGGGGACTCCAGGATCATGACCTGAGCCGAAGGCAGTCGCTTAACCAACTGAGCCACCCAGGCGCCCGGAAGGCTATTTTTTTATACACTCTTCCCTTTCATATTTTCTTCATTATCTTGGTGAAAGCTCTCTAAGAGAGAGAGCCAGGATCTTTTGCACAGTGTAGGACAGTTGTTAAACTGCCTCAGTCTCCAAGGCCAAGGCAAGCTCAAAGCTCAACAGTCTAGATCTCAGAGCTTCATATGAAAGCTATAGGGTCAGTAAGTACAGGAACCTTTGAAGTAGTGTATATCATGCTATGGGTTTACCTCCTGAGAATTAGCAAGAGTAGTGTGTGTTCACTGTTTCTCTCCAGGTTTCAGAAGGCAACTCCACAATATATCTCATTTCAACCCAGCTACAAAGTAGGAATTCAAGGTCACTACTGAGCCATTATATTTAATGCAATCAAACACAATGTATTCTTTTATTATAGATTTCACATGATGTGTCTAATTTGATGTATACTTTTTTCTCATCCTTTCAGTAACTTTTGGAATATTACTTGTATGGATTAGTGAAAAAAGAGTCCTTTTCTATACTTACTCCTAAAAACCTTTTATAAAATTAGCTTTTATAAGTCACTCCTCATGTGTCCTTGGCTTCTCAACTTCAATGATTTCAGTTGTGCATTGGATTTTTGTCTGACTTCATTTCAAATTGCCCCTCTCATTTATTTATTTATACAATTATTTATATATACTACAAATATACACGGAAGTCTATGTACTTATATAAATTATATGAACTTATATATAATATAAATAAGTATATCTATATTATATATAATACTGTATATGTAGTATAATATAAACGTGAAATTTTTTACTAATTTTACACTTTAGTTGTAGTGACATATTAAGATATGTTGCCTCTTCTTTTTTATAATCACTGAATTTATCTGCCTTCTGCTAAAATTTGTTATAAGCAAATTTTGAGTGCCCTACATTTTTACCTGTTGGTAGGCTTCTGTAAGTTAGCATATAATTTAATATGAATTAGCACTTCAAAAAAAAAAAACAGTTTAGACAACTAAGGAAAAGAAAAAATCACCTTATATAATATAAAGAAAGAAAATTCAAATAGTTTAGTAAATGCTTCAATTTAAACTGAGAAAGTCATATGTCATCCTTCAAGTCCTACAAATTCTACATGGTAAATTGTGATTTATTTTTATTGCTCTGAGATTCATTACATTCCATTGAATGTTCAATTTATGCAAGAAGTATTTTAAAATAATATTCATGATCAATACTAATTTGCTGATTTTTCAGAGACAGTATTGATATTTTGGAAGATTCACACTCATCTCCTCCTCCACAGAAGGGGAAAAATAGTAAGGCATGGAAAAATTGAGGAAGGAAGCAAGATCAAGATTAAATTAGTAAACTTACAGTCACAAAATGTATTAGCTATGAAAAAATAAATACCTGTCATAGAATTAATGAAATCTGTATTAGATTGATGTTTTTTATGATTATGCCTGAATTTCAAAAATATAAAAATGATTTTCTTAAATGTATTAACAAATTCCTAGATTTTCAAACTTTGTGTAATGTAGAAGATATTTCACCTAATAATGAGGTGTCCTCTAAATGAAGGCAAAACCATGAATATTTAATCCAAATTTCAGGCTTTAGGATATGAGACTGGTATCACTAGAAATGAGCACAACATAGTATTGAATCATTTTCTCTCTCTCTGTTACAAATACTAATTCAAGGCTTTCACAAGGTATGAGGCCCTATAAAGTTTCAAGATCACAAATACCAAAGGCTGGTTTCTCTATCTAATGAAGGCAGATGTTTTCATTCCCAATGTACCTTTGTATATGCATTTCCATAATAGAATGACACATAATCTCCTTGTCTCTTTGATATAAATGCTCCATGAAAGTTATACCACATGGCTACATATGGTGGTTTTATGGATGTAAAAAATGAATTTCGTATGTCTATGAGGAGACCAATATATTGTTGGAAAGAATGAGAATTTACAGAAATTGTTCAGTTCAAATAATATATCATGTTTTTGTTCTATGAATCCAGGCAAATAGTGAGCTGTATCAAATTGTGAACTGTATCAAATGCTGAAAGATATTTTCTTGAGGAAAATAAGAAATAATGTGACAAACACCTAGGGAAGTACTGTTTTGAAGTGCAAACAAAATACCCACAAACTTTTATTTGTGGGAGATGAGGTAGATGTGCCATGAAAGGGAGGTATATACAAAACAACTTCCAAAGGCCAAAGTTGCTGCAAGACCTAAGAAAAAGGCCAACAAATCCAGCTTGACAAGAAATGGCTTATGAAGGGGACTTACCAACAGAACGTGTCTTGGGCAGCCGTTAAGATGAGTAGATGTCCACAACCCCATCTCCCATAAGATCTGCTTTCATAGCCCTACAGGCTGGGAGTACAAACTGGCGGCCACCCAAGGGGGCAATGTTTCCCAACAGGTATTCTCCAGGGTAGATTAAGGATGTTATGCCCCCAGGGTATACTTAAGGGTGTGTTTAAACAAAAGGAAAGAATGTGTGTGTGATGGGATGTGCTTAAGATTTCAGGTCGCAGGACAGTCATCATGATGGATTTGTCCAAAATGACCTTAGTCTGGCTCACACAACTGGGAAGAAAAGTTTTTTCTGTATAAGATCTTTGAAAGTGTGTATGAGAATGGTGTAATTATTAAATTTTGATTATCATCTACTAACAATCTTTCCTTATAGAACTACCCACATTAGACATTGAACGATAAAATGTATTAAATGCAGTTGTGTGGTCATGTTAGGATGAGGATTCTAGTAAACATGGTCTTTATTAACTAAATGAGAACGTAGTTGCACAGATAACAGCATTTGAGCATTTTCTATATGTAATGAATCAGAATTCACATTTATAAATTATAATTGTAAATGTAATTATTAGTTAAATTTAATTAAACATTAATATAATTAATGAATTATATAAACTTTTTTTTTAAGATTATTTATTTATTTATTTATTAGAGAGTGAGCAGGAGAGAAACAGCATGAGAGCGGAGAGGGTCAGAGGGAGAAGCAGGCTCCCCGCTGAGCCGGGAGCCCGATGTGGGACTCGATCCCAGGACCCTGGGATCATGACCTGAGCTGAAGGCAGTCGCTTAACCGACTGAGCCACCCAGGCGCCCAAGTAATGGTATATTTATTTGATTTTTTTTTCAAATGCAGAATATACCAAGTCTGCATACAGTTGAATCTTTTGGCATTTTAGGTCTAAATTTTATACACTAAGCTTCTGTTATGTTCTTATGTCCTCTGGCAAATGGTATATTCTTTTCTCCTTAACCTATTTTTTGAATAGAGAAATACATTGTTAATAAGAATGAAATGCCTCTATTTTTTATCTAGGCAAGAGGATATTGGGGAAAGAGAATCATCTTATTCAAGAATATTTTATATATTGCAACTTTATATATACATACATAAACACACACACACACATATACACACACACGCTGCTATCCCTAAATACTTGCTTTTGTATGCCCATTCATTTGATGAGAATACTGAAGCCTAGGAGAAAGAGAAACCATTTTGAATGTATTCATACTAATTTTCTAATGATGAAATTTTGAAACACATTTAGTTATCTGAGTAGTTCTTGTTGAATTGTTAACTTATAAATGACATTATTTTCAGCATAAAATTCAGTAAAATTTGAGCTACATACTGAGCACAAAGTGTAATTCATACCAGATGATTTTAAAATATGGATGAATAATACCATTAATAAAATTAAGGTATAACTCATTATTTGAAAACACCTTAAAAATCTACCAAATTTTTTTAATAGATGAAAGCATACATAGAGTATAGTACACCATTGAGTTAGTGATTCCTGATCACTGAAATCAGGAATTAATTATGATTGAATACATTTAGGAATTGAATTTATGATTGAAAGTAATAAGTGTTACTCCTAAGAAATTTTCAAAACTCACTTGGGCACAGTCTCCTGCAATGTGGGGCAGACATTTAAACATACCTGACAAGAGACCAGGTAGCCATTACTTGAACAACTTCTTTGACAGAACTCAATATCTCATGAGCTTGCTGAATACAGTGAATGAATATTGAATATATTGAATACAGTTGTGAAGATATATATTGAATATATTGAATACAGTGGTGAAGAGCTCAATAGATAAAAAAGCAGTCTCCATATTAAACCCAGATCAACCTCTCACTAGCTTCTAACATTCAATGAGTTTTGATAAATATGATCCCCCCTTCATGTGCCAATAACCCCTTCCTCTATCCTGCATGTTCTCTTTTCCAGTGAAAACATCCCCAGATTTAAATATACATATATATTTATATATATCTATAAATTTATATATGTATATATAATGATTTACAGAGTTGGAACTACTTTTATTCTTTCTCAAAATGTACTATACAGATTGTCAGAGAGATGAAATTAGTGTATACTGATAATACATGGGTGTGTGTGTGTGTGTGTGGTAGCAACGTTTTCTTTCTCAAATAGTTACCTATTTATTTGGAATTCCCAAACGAGAGTTGACATTTTAGAGGATTTATCATTGTCTAAAGAAAATGTAGAATGGTTTCATAATTGAATTAGAGTTACATTAGTTTAAGAAGATATATAGAATTTTATTTCAAATTAATATCAGAATTAAGATGAAATGAATATTGCATATTCTATTTGGCATATATGTACACATATATGTACACATATATGTGTGTAATTAATACACATCTATAATTAATATAAACCATCCTGAATATTTTTTTTATTCTAGAAACTTACTTTAATAGAAAATTAACAATCATTCACTTCCCATTTTCTAAAACTAGAGTCATGCTCATAGCTTAGAGGATGGCATAGTCAATAGAAAGTAACTATGGTGTTACTTTCATAGATATTTCTTCTTTTCTGAATCTAAAGCAGTGTTGAGACTATTCATAAAGAATATTCATAATTACTTTTCATAATTTAGTACTTTAATGGAATTTTTTATCAAAATACACCAAAGTTATGACTATTTTAGAGAAAGCATGTGATTTACTGTTTTCCAACATTCCTGGATATCTACATTAGTTTTTATATAGAAACACCAGTGCATATAGATATAGTGGTACAAAAAATCCTACAGTAGCAAGGCAGAAACTAACCGCCCACTAATCTCTCTCCTTCCTGTGCATACAGCTAGACTACATTTGCCAGCCTCCCTTGAAGTATGGCTATGGGCCTGAACAGGAAATGGGAACTGAGGTAGCATATGTACTTCTAGGCCTCTGCCATTAAAATTTCTTACATATGCTTCCCCAGGCTCACTTCCTCTCAGAAGATTTTCACAGTCAAAAGTTGAAGATGGTAGCTTAGGTCCCTAATACTTCTATAGTGTACATTGCCCTCCACCAATGACCTTCAGCAATCCTTTACTGTTATGTGTTAAAGAAACTTCCTATTACTTTAAGCAACCCTACATCCAAAAGCAAATCCATATTGTAAAATCAGTGGGTATAATGATATCTAGATGGCTAGCTAGAGATATGAAAGGACATTTAAGTATACTTGCTTTGACTTTACAGAGTTCTTTTTGCCATATCACATTGTCAAAGTAGGAGTAAGATAACTATCTTTAAGGGCGCCTGGGTGGCTCAGTTGGTTAAGCGACTGCCTTCGGCTCAGGTCATGATTCTGGAGTCCCAGGATCGAGTTCCGCATCAGGCTCCCTGCTCGGCAGGGAGTCTGCTTCTCCCTCTGACCCTCCCCCCTCTCATGTGCTTGCTCTCTCTCATTCTCTCTCTCTCCAATAAATAAATAAAATCTTAAAAAAAAAATAACTATCTTTAAGAGAAGGAGTAAATTTTCAGTGCCCGAATCCATAGATTTAGAAGGTTTACAGGCACAGGCCACTATAAAGTATAGGATGGTATCTCTACTGTCTTAGATTCTTAAAATTCAGTTACATAATTCAAATTATATTGAAACATAGAAAGAGATTTTGAATGGAGTTTTGTTTTGTTTGGTGAAAATATTTATTATATTTTATTTATTTTGATCTCTATTGATGATATTTCAGTACTATACAAGTAAGAAAAAAATTAATTTAATTATTTAGAACCTAAAAATCAAAAACAGCAAACTCCTTTTTTTTTATGGGGGGGGCAAAAGGAGAGGGAGAGAGAGAATCTCAGGCAGGCTACAGGCCCACCAGAGGCGGGCCTCGATGTCACAACCTTGAGATCATGACCTGAGCCAAAATCAAGAGTCAGGCACTTAACCAACTGAGCCACCCAGGCACCCCAAAAACAGCAAACTTCTTTTTAGTTAAATTTTACAAAATGAAAATTTATCAGGTCCAAGGAATCTATTAGAACATAAAATTTTCAAAGCCATTATCATGTTAAAATGTTGTTGTTGTTGTTGTTGTTGTTGTTGTTTTGAGCATACTGTCCTTACTTATCTTACTCTATGACATGATTTACCAGGTGCCCCTTCATTTTATTCATTTGTACTTCCACTTGTTTATTCATCCACTTTTCTAATAGAGAGAATGGGAATTATAGTTAGAGCACTATGTGATTTACTAAGGGCAGTAGGAAACAGTCTCATCCATGGCTGGATGTTCCAAGAGATGACCACATAGTAAGTTAAATGGTACATATCAGCATATAAATGCTGGACCATGCTATGTTCACTCTTCATCTCATTGGCTCAACAAATGCTTATTGAACTTCATGCATATTCCTGTCCTGGAAGACTAAAGGAAGACATGAATATAGTTGGAGGTGGACAGCATAGAGGAATCTATCAAGAAAGTAATATGTTAATTAATTTGAGTGATAAGTATGATCTCGAGACATGCAGAGGAAATAATATAACTTCAGGTAAAGAGGCATGGATTACTTGCCATGTTTGAACACCTGCTCATGTGCTTTTAAATTATTAGGCATTTTGAGGAAGAATAGGGAAATAGAATAGAAAGGTAAACATTTCAGATATTTAGGGACTTATGTTACAAGATGAACAGTTTAAATGTTATGTTATAGAAGAGATAACAGGGAAGGGCCAAAGGCATATTATATAAGTGGTTATAGTCAGGGCTTTAGGAGTTTAATAGAGTGGAAGCATGGAGTTTCCATCAGGACAGATCATGAGGAGGACACTCTAAGGAAGAGGGGCAAGCATATTAAAGACAAGAAGATTAGAAAGTAGAAATATCATGGAATCTATATTTATTCCTCAAACATATTAATAAATTTTCCATAATCAAGTGTATTCATTATTAGTATATTTGAGGGATCATAATATTTTGTTTTTTCAATTGTTTCATAATAATAGACAACAGATATAGGACTGATAGTAGTGAATTTTTGTTTTTATACATTTGAAGTAAGAAAATCTGGGGTTTAAAAATTGAAATTCTACCACTGGAAAAAAACTTCCTTCAAATAGTGTCACAGTTTCCAGATTTATTGCTTGGGTTCTGTTCACATTTTCTATTCTAAAACTCCATTTATTATGGTTTCAGTAAAAATTCAGTCCAAGATGAAACTTGGTATACCAAATATCAGTTCTGGAGCAATGGTTGTTTTTATCGATTTTCCAGAAGATTGATTTAGATTGTTTTGTGTTGTATGACTGTCAAGTACAAAACAGAAAAGGATTCACTAGCTTGATAGTTTATTCTGTCAGTGTTAACTCCTTTATTTCAACCCATAGTGTGATTACAAATAAACACATACTGACCATAAACAGTATTTGATTATACTATTAACAAGTAAAATATTTGGGGTATTAATAGAATAACACTTTTATAAAAAGAATGAGTGGCTAAATTTCCTTTTTTATCTCTTTTACAATATCTAGAGGCATATTGTGACATTGTACGTGTCAACATACCAATCATAAGGTCTGACAAGAGTTAAGCCTTGGAACTGTGGCCTATTGGAAGGTTATTAGAGCTTAATTTGACTTGTTTTTTCTTTCTGATTTAGTAGAATTTTCTAATTAGTAGAAAAATCATTCTGGTATACCAAATATAAAGCTTTAATTTCTTGTTCTAATTCTTACCCTTGGGGATAATAGAGATTTGAGCTGAAAAAACAGGGGCTAGCAGCTTGCATGAGTCAGTTTGCCTGGTGAACAGTTCTAGAGAGATCAGTAGGGGTGAAACCGAATAGGCAGTTAGCTGGGGTCTACATGGAATATGTGCAGAGAGCAGGCCTGTTGCAGAAGCTGGGAAGTAGAGCAGAGTGCTGGTCTGGGCAACCTTAACACAACAAAGCCAGAATCAAGGGAAGGAGTCTATTATTAGGCAGCAGGAAACAAAATAAACTCGATATTGAATGAAAGACCGTGGGAAGCATTCTTAGGTACAACTTTCCCATAGGCAGAACTTAGTTTTATTGTACTGACGCCTCTAAACTCTCTATCGGGACCAAGTGGGGACACAGCTGGGTGGTAGGGCTTGAACTGAAAACAAAGAGAACGGAGGCTGACACATCTATAGTTCTTGAAATCCAATCACATCAGTGATGTTAAACTTCACAAAATGCAAGTTACTGGTTGAATAATAAATGTATTTTTAAAACTTCTAAATGTTTGCACTGATTGTTTTGGCTAATGTCTATGGTGTAGGATGGCATGCTTCTGGAAACTTACGCTCAACATTGAGAATTTAAGTAGCCAAGAGGACACTTGAAATTACTTCTATCACCCTGATGTAGGTTTTTTCCTTAGTACTTGTCTACAAAACATAGTGAATTATAATGATAAAATCATTCTGTATACAATATCCATTTAATATAAAAAATTTCTGAAATGATGTTAACATGTACAATTATAGAATATTATATGCAAAAGGTTGATGGTCCACATATTAAACTTAATGCAGTAAGTTATTAGTGGGCATCTATATGTACCCTGATATGTGTAAAGCCTCATGGGAAATATAGAGAGAAATAACATATTCTTTATTTGAGGAAGTTTTAGGTAAAATGAGACCCAGGGAAAAAAAATGCAAAAACAATGAGATTGGTTTTTTTTGTTGTTTTGGTTTGTTGTTTTTTGCTGTATTTTAATAATCTCTTCAAAGTGATTACATAACGAAATATGTTTTTATCATTATTTAAGCACCATAAAGTGTGACATGAATTACTATTTACTGGAAACCAACCTAAAGATATTTGAAAATGTTTCTGGAAAGAAGTTTGTGATCATCTATAAATAAATAACACTTAAGGAAGGAAAACTATTAATACAAATATGCACAAATTGTTATCAGGTTCTTAAACGAATAATGCCAGATAAATCAAGTAATACTAATTTTATGAAGTTAATTCAGTTTAAAACTAATTAATATACAACTTATTAACTATGCCAGTAACTTTGGTTAGAAATTAGTATAAAATGGGACTAAAATCATCCAAGTAATTGCCTTGGAAATTTTTATTTTATCCAACATGGATCCCAGATACTCATTTGTGTGATTGATGAACCATTTAGAACCAATGGTATATTGGGAAAATAATTTTTATCCAACATCAAGTACTATTTAATAGATTCTTACTCATTGGTCAGTGCTTCTTTTTTGCAGCTAAGATTAAATCCTCCAGAGCTCAGCTTTTTGAGTCATTAAATCACCTCACCAGTGGGCGGCAGGCACCTAATAGCTGATGAGGCGTGACCTCAGAGTAGCCCACTTTCCCATTAGCTCATTTTTAATCTCTGAGATGTGTGAGCAATTACCTTTCATTCTCTTATTACACATACTCATTTCTTCTGTTCAATTATTCCTAGGGTAATGTTTGATTTTTTTTTTTTAATGAGATGTTTGAGTTTTTATTTTTTATTTTATTTTTTTATTTTTTGAAGTTATTTAGATAACGGTGGACATCCTGTGGTTGCAAAGGAAAGTTTGCATTTTTGTTTTTGTTTTTTTTAAAAGATTGAATTCACTTCAGCTAACAATATCACAATTCTTTATTTAGGTTCACTATATGTTTGGGACTTACTATGTGGAAAAGTTAAATAATATGGATTTTCTCTGATTAGCTACTGCTTTTTGTGTTCACTTGAAAACCGTAAGGTAACATGACAATAGCTTCAGAGATCGCTCATTCAGTATTTCAAATCATTTTCCGATGAACTATCACTTTGTTAAAAATTTTCGTAGCATGATGTTTCTAGCTCTTTTATGCTCAACAGTGTCTAAACGGGACACTTTTTTTCTTCTTTTTTTTGGCTTCTCTCCCATGGGGGAGCCTGTGGAGATATATTCAAGAGGACTTCCTAGTTCAGTTCTTTTTCACTCTGCTCTTATCATATACAGACAGAGTTTCGTTTCAATAGCCATTCACTGAATACCTCCTGTGCAGATAGTGATGGTGCAGGGCGCGGAGATGAGGAAGACAAGGATCCTGCTCACAGGGAACCCACTGAGTTATAGTATATCGCTCTTTGGACTTGTGAAGGTTTTCCTTTATTCTTTCAGACTGAAAATGTTATAAAATGAACTGCAGATGACATCATAAGTATTTACAAGCTTGAAAAGATAAATGCTATAGATGTACGATTCGTCTAAAATATTCAGTCCAATGAGAATCTCCTTAGGCAGCTTTTTGTTTCTTTGTTTTGGCAAATGAATTATCAAGGAAATTCACACAATAAATAGTCCCTTTGCTAATTGTGCCAGTTTCCTGGTTCTTGGGATTATGTTTTCAGGTTTTGAATATATATTTATGTATTTTAATTCTCTAAACCATATTCCTTATACTTTCACTCAATTATTATTATCTCCACCTAACACTGAGCAGACCAAAGCACACATTTAAGTGATTTCCTTAGGTTCATATGGTTAATCAGTGACAGAGTTTACATGAAAATGCAGGTATTCTGGAGGCACCTGGGTGGTGCATTTGGTTCTTAGTTTTGGCTTAGGTGATTCTTAGTTTTGGATTAGATCATGATTTCTGGGCTGTGGTATGGAGCCCCAGGTGGGGCTCAGCACTCAGCAGGGAGTCTGCTTGAGATTCTCTCTCTTCCTCTCCCGCTGCACTGCCCCCCGCAACCCCCACACTCTCTCCCTTACCTCCCTCTCTCTCTCTCAAATAAATAAATAAATAAATAAATAAATAAATAAATAAATAAATAAATAAATCTTCAAAAAAATTGCAGGTATTCTGCTTTTCAGAGCTTAGTTTTTAGTCAGGCTGGTAGTAATCATATAACAACTCAAAATATTATATGATTTGGTAAGCTAAATTAATTGAGACATTTCAGACACTAAAATATTTAGCTTTTCATCAGGATTCTAAACTCAAAATATTTTAACATATCATTGTAGTTTTATTTTAAGGGACTTTACATACTACATGAAACCATTTAGTTCTCATGATAATTGGAAGATGAAAATAAATCAGGAATTATTATCCACAGGAAATCTGACTTTATACAATTGCCTAAAATGTTTTGATTCCCAAGTCATTGCCTGTAGCTTTACTCCATGCAAATGGTCTAAATATGAAAGTTTTGTATTTGTATATATTGAGAGATTCAGTTGATTTTAGTGATATTATATAGTTTCCACAAAATAGTCTGACCAAAAGAGAGTTAAATTCCTTTTGCTAAGATTCACTGAAAGTTGTAAGCTCTGTTTCTCTGTCAGTGGGAACTGTGTTAGAAGAAATGAAATTGAACACAGGGGGTAAGTAACAAGCTTTACCCATATAGTATCATGGCAGAAACCTTGGGTTTTCCCTTTTGGTGACCTCTCTTTTGAAGAAACAAGAAATACATGACAAATGTTTTTCTTAAATAAATCACAGCTTTGAAAAGTGGTTGATATAGCCTGAAGTTCTATTGGGGAAATAACTAATCTGTGTCCCACTGTTTTCGTCTAGCAACTGAACAAGACATACATATATTAGTGCATGTAGGAGACAGAATATGAAATAGACGTTTCAAAAAAATATCTATTGTATCTTAATGGAGTAACAAATACAATCATTATCAGACTTGCCTTACATTTTATGTCCAATAAAATTAGTTTCAAAAATATTTGTAAGTATATGTCTCTTTATAGAATTAGAGTTAATAAAGAATGGTAGCAGAGGGACTAGTCATCAAGGTGTGTGTTATTTGAGTTTCTGGGAGGATGATTTCTTTTAAATATAATTTCCCCAATATTACATATTGTATTATTGCCTGCTCCTTTCACAAAGCATATAGGGAAGGTACAGTAATTAAAGAATATTTGATACTTGGGATCCCCCTCTGGCTCTGTGGCAAGTGTGTATAATGAATTCTAAGCTTTGATATCATGGCCACTTCCCCTATTTCTTCAAATGTACATATAGTTTTTTTAATTGAGTTTTGTTTTGTTTTGATTTTTAGAGTGGCGGAGGGGCAGAGGGAGAGGGAGAGAGAATCTCAAGCAGACTCCCTGCTGAGCGCAGAGCCCAATGCAGGGTTCGATCTCACAACCCTGAGATCATGACCTGAGCAGAAATCAAGAGTCAGACACTTAACCAACTGAACCACCCAGGCACCCCTTAATTGAGGTTTTATTGTAGTTTCACACTCAGTTGTGAGAAATAATATGGAGAGATCTCATGGACCGTGGACCCAAATAACATCTTGCAAAGATATCTCGACTAGGAAACTGACAGTGATGTAGTTCACCAATTTTATTTGGGTTTTACCAGTTTTACATGTACTCATCTGTGTGTGTGTGCATGTGTGTGTGTGTTTAGTTCTATTTGATTTTATTTCATGTGTAGTTTCATGTATCCATCACCACAGACAAAATACAAAATAGTTTCATCACTGCAAGGATTTCTCGTGCTGTCCTTTCATAACCACATCCATGTCTCTCCCACTCCTTCCTACCCCTTATTAAACACTAATCTCTTTTCCATCTTTATAATTTTATTATTTCAAGACACTATATAAATGGATTTTATCTGTATTTATAGAGTTTTTGAGTATATTACTTTGTATATTTTCTTAGTAGTTGCCCTGGGTATTGAAATATACATATGTGACTTTACCACAGTAGCAATGATTTACCACTTTGAGTAGAGTATGGAAAACTTACTTATCTTTGGTCCCTTTGTCCTGCCCACTTTGTACTTGTCTTGAGTATCCTTCTATATTTGTTCAACATTGCATCAGTGATGTTGTAATTTTTGTTTCAACCATCATATAATGAAGACAACAAAGGAGAAGGATACTCTATATTGGATTTACCCAAGTTTTTGTTCTTCTTGTTGTTCCTTCTTTCCTGATGCTCCAAGATTCCTTTTTTTCTATTTAAAGAACTTAACTTTTCAATACAGATCTGCTAGAGAAACATGTTCTTAGTTTTCCTTCTTCTAAGAATACTTTTATTCCCTCTTGATTCTTGAAGTTTAGTTTCCCTGGATAAGAATTCACTGTTGATAGTTCTTTTCTTCCAGCACCTGAATAATGTACCACTCCCTCTGGCCTCCATAATTGCAAAGGAGAATTCTATTGTCATTTAAATCGATAGTCTCTTACAGGTTACATGCCTTTCTGTCTGGCTGCTTTCAAGATTTTATTCTTTGTCTTTCAGTTTAATTTTGATGTATTTGATATGGACTTTTTTGGGTTTATCATATTTGAGATTGATTTGTCTTAGTGATTCTGTACA
The DNA here is from genome assembly GCF_011800145.1 of Mirounga leonina. Taxonomy (NCBI): domain Eukaryota; kingdom Metazoa; phylum Chordata; class Mammalia; order Carnivora; family Phocidae; genus Mirounga; species Mirounga leonina. The sequence continues at coordinate 11,750,248 of NW_023270431.1, forward strand.
TCTATTTCTTTAGGCAAATTTGAAGTATTGGGCCATTATTTCTTCAAATACTCTTTCAGTCCCAGTCTCTTTCACCTATTTGGGACTTGTGTGGTACCAATATTAGATATTTGGTTATTGTCCCACAAGTCTGAGGCTCTTTTTTTTTTTTTTCAATCTATTTTCTTTCTCTCATTCAAATTGAGTGAATTATATTGCTTTTAATTTATTGGTTCCATCCTCTATTTCATCCCTACTGAATTATCAAGTCAAGCTAGTGAGCTTTTATTTTGGTTATTGTATTTTTGACTTCTGTAATTTTCATCCTATTCTTTTTTTTATAACTTCTTTACTGAGATTTTCTATTTTTTGTTTCAAGGTAATTAGTAATTGATTGCTGAAATATTTTTATGATGACTTCTTTAAATTATTTCTTAGATAATTACATTTGTTTCAATTCAGTGTTGGTGCTTATTGATTATTTTTGCTCATTCAAGTTATGATTTTACTGGCATTTGGTGTGACCAGTTTTTATCACATCCTGCACATTTTCACTCTTATGTTAGGAGACTCTGGAGAATCTTCTATTCTAGGAAGCAGTCATCCTGTTTAGGTTTAGCATACAGGTCCTGTCTTACATTTTCAGGTCATGGTTCAACTAACAATTTACTTTTCAAAGCCAAAGGATGCTATTTAGTCAGCTTGAGGTGTCTAGTTCTACTGGGGTTTGAACTGGTCTCCACTGGTGCCACTTAAGGAGGCAGAGGAGCTTCCCCAGGCCAGGCTCCCTGATGACTCTAGCAGGGGTAAGTGGTTCTCTAGCTCATGGGAGATCGCTTTAAGGGTGGGGTACTTGTCAGAGATGGATCACCCCTCTGCCCCTGCTGCCCAATTGATCACTGTCTCTAGGCCTTGAAGGGGAGTCTCCAGCCCAGTGGAGAAAGAGATTGCTTTCCATGGCCACTTGTAGTCAGTGATGCTCCCACTTGATTCCCTTTGCAGGTAGCCTAGTCTCTCCCAGAGATACTGGCAGGACTCCCATTTTATGTGATAAAAAATGAGTCTACCTAGGCCACCTGCTGTTGATAGGTTGTGGTTGGGAGATGTCAAGCCTCAACTGACTTTTATTATTGGCTGGGGAACCACCGTGTTGCTCCTCAGGTCTCAGTGTCCCTAAACCAGTTCTCTTTCCTCTTTCAGAGTACTCCATTCTTTGCCTTTTGCTTAACTCTGAGCTTTATAGAATTACTTAGTAGGAAATACAATGATAATTAAACTTTTTAATATTTTTCCAAAAATGAATCAAGAGGCGCATGCCAAGAGATCTTCTGTGAAAAAAAGAAAAGCCCTGTGATAGAAAAGGTGGTATGAATGAAAGGATATACTAAAAGTATTTAACAGATGTTACAATAGAGATTCCAATCAATCAGAGCAAATTTAAACATTCAGTACCTTACCAGTGTTTTTCAGCTGAAAGTCAGCTCCAGTTTACAGGAAGTTCAACGGGCTTCTCTACTGTAGAGAATATGCTTTTAATATGCTAATGTTCATTGTTGGTCTCTTGGAAGGAATACAGCAATCGTAGTTTTCCCAAATTTATCTGTGCATAAAAGTGAAACCTTCTGTTTATCGTGTTTTTTGGTACTAGCATTCCATGAAATCCTGTGGAGGAAAGTCATTTGTGTCACCACCAACATCTACCTCATCTGAAGTATTGTACTAGATGCAATCATCTAATTAAAAAGTTGTTTCTGAGAACATTAAGGAACACTTAATTCTACTTTGACTTTTTTTTTTAATTTGATAAAATATTCCCATATATTTAAACCTTCCTTTAAACTGTATCAGGAAATAAGATTTAGATGTATGGCCAAAGACCATGTTTCTTGTGGTGTGCTAAAAATATTTAACAGGACTTTTTCTAATGTTGTTATTTGCATTTTCAATATTTTCTCTTTCCAGCTTTAAGGGACAACAGGATTGAGCTGGTTCGAGCTTCCTGGCATGAATTGAGTATCAGCGTCAGTGATGTGTCTCTCTCCGATGAAGGGCAGTACACTTGTTCCTTATTTACAATGCCTGTCAAAACCTCCAAGGCCTATCTCACTGTTCTGGGTAAGTGCAAGGGACTAACACTATGAGAGCACAAGCTAAAGCAACATGATGCAATAACACATATATGTTTTGGGGATCATATTAATAGATAGAGTTTAATCCCTTCTCTGCTACATTATAACAAAAGGCATTTAAAAAACCATTTTGTCACTTTCCCCAATTTAGAAATAGACCAAGGGAGGTGTAAGGATTTGTAGGACTTCTTGAGGGCATGCAACCATTCTCTTAGCCAGCGACAGACACCAGGTTTCTTGATTTTCAACCAAATTCCTTTGTGTCAAATCATCTATATATTGTATATACGGTGATCCTTTTATAAAGTAGTAGAATAATGAGCAGAGTGAATACAATGTGTCTATGGGGTGGGCCTCCATTTTATTATTGAAGTAATATGATGTGGGCCTTCTCCAATATCTTACAGCTTCCAAATATGACTTTGTGTGTGTGTATTAGTGCATTTAAATGACCCTGACATTTCTGCGTCTTCTTTTAGTTTTGTAGATTTTCTAGATTCTTAAATGAAGTACTCTCCATGAAACTTGTAGCTTCATTGTAGTTTTACTATCTAAATACCGGGCCTTTTCCCCAAAGGTTAGAGTGATACAAAATTTATTACATTCTTAGAGATTCCAAGGAAATCAAGTTGCAGCTAAGGGCTCTCTGTGATTCTGCAGATGTCAGTTGCCCAAGCAGCTAAAATTGCTGCAGTCCATTGAAACACACCTGCGTACTGAACGAGTTAGAGGAATTTAAAAGACTGATTTGTTTTTTTCCCCGAGCTTGCCTTCCTTTTTTGATAGATAAAGGCATAACATTGCATATAAAAGAACTAATGCATGCCGTTCTGTTCAGTAGGAATATTAAAGTTAATCCAGCTAGTGAATTGGTTTTGTACATACCATATGAAATATGTTTCTTTGCAAGTCCCATTGGGACTATTTTATAAAAATCTTCACAAGTTTGCCACTACAGACAAAATATATCCACTAAAATGGAGTATTTCCAGATAACAACTGCCTAAGGTTAATGTATTGTTCTGTAGAGAGCCACCTCGAGACCCCAAGAACAGAAAACTGTCTGATTTCAGTTTATTAAATAGTAGTGTGGCATGGACTTAAAAAAAACAACAACACAATATGAATGTGAAAGGAAAAAAAAAAATATTCAACTAATCGGAGCATGTTGACCTGTCATTTATCATTGTTGTTCTTGTTGTTGTTTTTTGTATTTCTCTTATTGATGCTTTCCAACATTCTTCCATATTTTTTCTTTTCAAATTGAATTAAATACTACAATAATCTTCAGTATGCCTTTATTATTGAATGATTTTTAGAAGAAATTTTAATAAACCTCTACTGTGACAAGAGAATATTATTGCCCAAGAAATATGTAATGTTCTATTATTTAAATCACCATGTACTATCTGTGCATATTAGTTATCTGCTTAGTTATTAGATGATTTGGACTAGAAAAGGTACTACTGGTTAGCATTAACCATAATATGCATCATGCTTCCCAAAACTACTATTGCATTTCTAATACAAATGATATCAAGATATACTTTAGAAGAATCTGAGAAGTAAGTATGGTTGCAATTATTGATGAATCCCTTATTCTAAAATGCATTTCTTAAACATAGTACATAGAGGATAATAGCATCTTTTTAAGCCTTAAGAATTATGAAATCAGGAATGCAAAGTGCTATTTTATTTAAATCACAATTTGCTAAAGAATAAAGAAATGTGCTTTGTGGATTTTTTTCTCCATTGCAAACAGTCTACCTTCTTAAATCCTTATACTGATAAATCTTAAGATATTTTGAATGGCTGTTTCTAAGATTTACAAAGAGTATTTTTGCAGGTAAAGCTTTAAAAGCTACTCTGAACTAAATTCATTTTAAATGCCTCTGGATAATACACAGACACACATATGTATATATACAGTAGTTCCCCACCCCACCCCCATCCACGATTTCACCTTCCACAGTTGTTACCCATGACCAGCTGTGGTCTGGAAGCAGATGATCCTCCTTCTGACTTATTGTCAGGCCAATAGTAGCCCAATGTTACACTGCAATCCTTATGTCATTCACCTCACTTCCTCTTATCACACAGGCATTTTATCTTCTCACATCCTCACAAGAAGAGGGGTGAGTACAGTACAATATTTTGAGAAACCACATTCACATAACTTCTATTATAGCATATTATAATTGTTCCATTTTATTATTAGTCATCATTGTTGATTTTTTACTATGCCTAATTTATGAATTAAACTTTATTTCATGTATATATGTATAGGAGAAAAATATAGTATATATATAGGGTTCTGTACTATCAACAATTTCAGACATCCACTGGGAGGCTTGCACTGTATCTCCCACAGATAAGGGGGACTACTGAATAGACATGTGTATATGTGTCTGTATATATGTGTATATAATATAATATATATATTATGTATATATGTGTATATATTATATACACACGATTTTATATCTATATACATTATATATTATATTATATACATTATATAGATATTTTAAGCAGTTTATTCATTATATAACACTTTACTACTTTTGATTGAAGATATTGTCAATTAACAGCCCATTTTAGCTTTGTGAATGTAATAGTCATAAGAATGAATCAGCCCTGAAGATTGATGTTCATGCCATTTACTTAAATTTCAGGTGTTCCTGAGAAGCCTCAAATTAGCGGATTTTCATCACCAGTTATGGAGGGAGACTTGATGCAGCTGACGTGTAAAACATCTGGTAGTAAACCTGCAGCTGATATAAGATGGTTCAAAAATGACAAAGAGATTAAAGGTAAAGAATGGGGAAAGGTCCCCAAGTCAAAATTGATGTGCTGAAACTAGAATGAAGTGTTCAATGCAAGGCATTTTACATTTTCTTTTTTAAACCACAGTCACTTTCGGATTAAGTGTAATTTAAACCAGATTTACACATTTCTTAAATTCGGTAATTCTACAAGGTATATTAACATAATCTCTGCATGCCCCATTTTTCTCATGTCTAAGAAATCTAAAAATAATATATACTTCATGGAAAAGTTGGAAAAATAAATGAGTTAATGTATAAAAAACACAGATTCATGCTTGGCAAGAGTGAGCACTAAGTACACGTTATGTATTATTATTTCCAAACTCTTTTATAGTATTTAGATTACAGACAGAGAAATTCTATGAATTATGTCTTCAATTTGTTGGTTTATGGAATTATAAAGTTCTAAGAACAAAATTGGCTAAACATCAATAAATTGATTCCTAGTATTTCTCACAGAGGGCAAAAAATAAATTCTTCTCGGTAAAAATGCGCAGTAGTTTAAATATTAAGTATAGCTCTGCTCTTACTTCATGCACTTACATTTAAACACCTAAACGCACACACACATCCTTTAGATGGGAAATAAGTTTATAGGGGAGATGCCTAGGGAGGTTAGTAGTGATTTCTGTTTGTTTCTTTTTCTTTTTTATTTTTTTTTTTATTTTTTTAACTTCACATACAGATATCTTGGACCTGATGTCAGATGCACATTAAAATCCAACAATTGTTTATGATTGTTAAAAATGTTTCCTATGTGCATAGTAGTGATGTATTATTCTCAAGGTAACCTGATAGGAGATAGGTTTATGAAACCATTCTAATTATCTTAACTTGTAATTCAAATATCTTATGTTAGATTAATAATAGTTCTTATCAATGGGCATATAGGTCCAACAGAAATGTTAATACAATATAGGATTATAAGATATAAATAATATAATACAGGATTAAATCTATTACTGAGAAATTATAGGTTTATGATCCATTCAATTATTCTCTCTTCTATTTTAATTAGTCTTTCTGTATATTTTTCCCCAAACAAGGACTTATCTGTAATTTATCCCTAATCATTACTTTTGTTACAAATCTTCTATTAAATACATTTTATTAAACAAAATTTGGAAAAATACAAGCCCCCAAGACACAAGTTAGACATGTTGGTATGCTAAGTTAGACTTTTAGGTTAGTATTTAACCTGATCATATACACTGCCAGGGCTCAGTAATACCCATTCTAATTCTGCCTTTAGGATATGTTTGTTTGGGCATGTCTGGACTTGGTTAGATCTTTGCTAAATGGACTCTCTACACGGCTTCCAGAGTCTGCCATATTATGATAAGCATCTGATCCAGCCACTTTTTCTATTTAAGCACTTCTGATCAAAAGCACTAACCTGTAGAATAGATTTTAAATCCGACTTCCTTGGCCTATGAGAAAGCTCCAGTTAGTGAATTCTTACACATCACATTTGTCTTTCTGTGTGAATGGTATGGTTTATGCTCAAATGTTCTTAAGTACTCTCCTTCGATTGTTTTATTATCCACATTAATTCTGACATATCTTGTTGCTCTCAATTTCTTAGCATTTTGTGTTTCGAGGTTTTGTCTCATCTTCCCAGGGAAGCCAGAGACTAGCATACTAGGTACTTCATTAATATTGATTGATTGTTTTTAACATTGTATCCTGATGGGAAATCATAATGTACTCATACTTTAGAATATACCTTATTTTTTGACAAATTTGGCTTCTGCTCTGAATGCCAAACAGATTCAATTCTATCCTAGGTAAGGCGAAGACTTCTGTTTATATGTAAAAACATAAAAAGCTTGATCCTATAAACACCATACTTGAAAATCATCTAAGTCAAGACTAGAAAAAAAAAAAAAATCAAGATGAACCATATACAGAATCAGCATATGGTTCTGTGCGCCACTCAGAAGTAGTGAGGCCTTTTTTTATCTCTGCGTTCTCGGATGTGTGGCCATTGAAAGAGTACTCATTATCCCTAAACGTGCATTCATTTACATAGCTTTTTTTTTATGTAACTCTTCTTTTGCATGTTGATATAGTTTGTATTCACAATTATATGGTGAACTTCCTGAGTGCATTCAACTATTTTTATAGGGGTATATGCAAATATGCTGTGTGCGGTACTCTGCACCGAATACACATTCATAACTCTTACTGTCCTCTAGAAATGCTAAGTGAAAGTTCACTCTAAAATCCCTCAGCAAACATTCCTCACAGAAAGGAATGTTCCATCCTTATCTTGCACTCTTTTCAAAGATCAGACTTTGACTTCCTATTACCATTTAACAATTTTTACTATAATATCACTTGACACTTTTTAAAAAGATAGTCCCTAGTGTAAAGCAATGAGAAAAGATAAGCTAATCAAATCAAATTAATGTCAATTGAATAAGAAATTGTTAAAATGCTTCCCAATTACTCAGAGTTCTATCATGCATGAGTGAAGATCCAGATGAAGAAAACAAGAACCTTGACCTGGAGATGTTTAAGATGTCGTTGGGGTGATAAACAAGTTATGGAGAATATTTTCCTCTAAAGAGGAATGTATAACTGATGTAAATCCCAGTTTTTACAGCAAGGGAAAAGATTATATTTCTTATATTTTAACTAAGCATTGGCCAGTTCAGCACACTGACACTGTGTTAAGTTTCAGACTCTGTATAATGGATGTATGGACCTTCAGTGCGACTTCTGACTTCAGGATGAGTTCATTTTTCTGTTTGTTCTCTTTTTCCTCCATCACTACCTAACATATGAATTTAATTTCCAAGTTTCTGGGTAAAAGTTGTTTGAAAGTCCTAGAGATCACATTTTCTTGGCCAGGACATTTCCATATTAGATTCTGGATCACTGGTTCTCAAACTTGAGCAGACATCATCACCTACAGTGCCTGTTAAATCTCGGATTATAGGGCCCTGACCCCAGAGTTTCTGATGGAGTAGGTCTCAGTTGGAGCCTGAGAACATACATTTTCAGCACTGTGTCACATGTGTGAGTGATGCTGATGCTCCTGTTTGGTGACCCCACTGGTACAGAGAACATAAAGTTGAGAAGCATCAACAACTTCTATAAAAGTCTTGCCTCTGTCTCTGAACTTTATAATACTCACCAGTATATGAGAAAACTAATGTTTGCCTCAAAGTACTGTTGCAAAGATTTTGTTTGAGCCAATATATATAAAGTGTCTTCACAGTATGAGGAATCACTAAAAACACCTTAGATGTTATTATTATTATTACTATTATTATTATCATTACTATCTTCAGCAAACCCATGATTAATGAGTTGTAACAATCCCTGAATTAGTCATAGAAATATAAACAAGTAAAACAACATTCCTTCCAGGTATTCACATATCGGGGCTGGACATATAAGATTTAACAAATATCATAATAGATAACATGATCTGGCTATCGATTTTGTACAAGAAAAGAAGCAGAGAGCAGCCCTACTTTGTGGGAGAGGTAAAGACTTAACAATTCACTGATGAATGTAGGCATTCAGTAAGTAGCTGTTAAATAAATACGTGGATCTTAAACAATGAATCAAATCCATCATATGGGTTATGGGTACAAGTAGGTAGTAGAGCATTCTAAGGAAAGAAACCATGTATTTGTGCAGAGTAAAAGCATGTTTGAGGTAACCATGGAACTCTCTGTGTGATATAGATGTGAGAGGTAAACAGGAAGGCCAGGGCCAATTAAGTCTTGGAAGATCTTTTATTTCATATTAAGGGGTTTTTAATTTATTCTGTAAGCAATGGTTGAGACTTTTTCTTTCTATAAGCTTTAAAGAGTAGAACGAAACATAATTTTCATCTACCCTTCCCCTCCTCCTCCTCCGCCCTGAGTCTAACACAGAAATCCCCTTGGTGCCTTTGGATAGCTCTGTATTCAAAACCATAGGTGGTTTCACTGCAGCTTTTAATTTTCTGTGTAGCAAGAAAGTCTGAATATTTGCTATTTAGTGTGGGAAAAAGATGAACATTGCCTTTTTAAATTTACCATCTCCCTGAGAACTTATGTTTTATAAACTTTATAAACTTTTATAAACTTTATTTTTTTTTGTTTCACGTGTAAGATTATTTATTTGTGGTTTGAGCAGTTACTCTCATAAAATCTTAAGATTTCTTTTCCAGCTAACTAGCTTTTATAATTAAGGTGTTAGGCAGAATTCCATGACAACCCTCAGTGACCCACATCCTTCTATAGTGTATGTGAGATCACTTCCTTGATCATGTTGCCTTATATGGCAAAAAGGATTTTGCAGATATAATTATATGTCCCTTTTGAGTTCATCAAAGGAAGATTGTCAAGGGCAAACCTGATATAATGAGGTGAGAGCTTTGTAAAAGAATGAAGTGTCAGAGAGACATTCTTCTCCTGGCCTGGAAGAAAGTAAACAGCAATCTGGTGAACTGTCTATGGGGGTCGGGTGGCGAAGAGCTGTGGGTGACCTCTAGTTCCTGAAAGCATTTCCTGAGTGACAGCTAGTGAACAAATGGGCACCTCAGACATACAGCCTCAAAGGAAATAAATTTACCACCAACCAGTAACCTTGAAGAAGACCCTAAAACTCAGATGGGAATCATAGCTCCAGCCAATACCTTGAATTTAGCCTGGTGACACTGACAAGAGGACCAGGCTAAGCCTTCTCTGGACTCCTAATCCATATAAATTGGGACAGAATATATGTGTGTTGTGTTGCTTTAAGCCATTAAGTTTATGATAATTTGTTTTGTTTTTTTTTTAATCTTTTTTTATGATTTATTTATTTGACAGAGAGAGAGAGTGAGAGCAGGAACACAAGCAGGGGGAGTGGGAGAGGGAGAAGCAGGCTTCCCGCAGAGCAGAGAGCCTGATGCAGGGCTCGATCCCAGGATGCTGGAATCATGACCTGAGCCAAAGGCAGACGCTTAACGACTGAGCCACCCAGGCGCCCCAAGCTTATGATAATTTGTTTTGTAACAATAACAGAAAACTGAGATCTAGAGAAGCGGAGTAATTTCTCATGGTCATACATCTGGCAAAGACTGCACTTGAGTATTCTAAGACCCAGCACTTGAGTTTAGGGAGAGAGCTGAGGGCTGGGAGAGTATTTAAGCGATGTTTCAGGCATGACCTAATAAGGCACTGACCTAATGGATAAAATGGAATTTTTAGTTGGAATAGAATGGAATTTTTTTTTTAAAAAAGGATGGATTTGAAAGAGAAGACAAACTTCAGATGAACTTGGTGAATGATTCTGAGAGATGAAATAAAAACAAAGGTCAAAGATAATATAACTTCAGTGTTTGAGTGACTCGAGTAATGAACATATGGAAATAAGAGAGGCATAAGGAAAAATTAGTTCAGAAATAAATGATTATGGTTATTGAATATTTATTAAAATATTGAAGTTGAAGTAACTATGTAGAATTTAAAAGTTAAGCTTACTAGGTTTTTGGAGTTAGGGGACTTATGCCTAGGAAAGGAATTTTGACCACACAAAGGTTTATCATCTCACAATGAGGGACATTTTAGTTTTAGCCTTTTAAAATAGTCATAGCTTTTCATGTGTGTAGTACTTCCTCCCTACCCTCAGAATTATGCCATGAAGGATGCGCATATCCAGCAAAGCCTGACTTTGTGGTGAGTCACTGAAGCTTGTCGGTACCTAATAGCATTGCCTATATTCTACCGGTGTTATTTACTTCTTATACACTGCGTGTTTCAAATGTTTGGCCATCAGGCTTAAGTTGACTTGAGCTGTGTTTCCCCGTGTGAACAGGGTTTTTGACATATACTATAATGTCGATCAAAAATAATGCAACAGCTCATTTTCAAGTTGGCTAAATGTAGTGTAATTTTACTGTAAAACCCTACTTAGTAAATAATTTTTCAGCATCTGGAAGCATGAGAGTGAATTTCTGAATGCTGTGTTTCTCAAAAAATAACCTTCAGACTGCCTGGATTAGAATCACCTGAGGTGCTAGTTAAAAAAATGCCTATTCCTGGTCTCAATGCAGACTTTTTAAATTAGAATTCCTGGATGTTAGACCTAGAAATCCTATTTATTAAGTACCTCTGGTGATCCTTAGCTCACTATTTGTTGAGAATGCACAGGATTAGAGACCACTAAGCCAAGTATTAGTAGATACTCAAGGAAACAAAGGAAAGGGGTTCCAATCTACTAAATTTAGAAAATAATTCTTTTTTTTTAAGATTTTATTTATTTATTTGACCGAGAGAGAGAGAGAGAGTGAGAAAGAGAGAGCACAAGCAGGGGGAGAGGCAGAGGGAGAGGGAGAAGCAGACTCCCTGCCAAGCAGGAAGCCCAATACGGGGCTCAATCCCATGACCCCAGGACCATGACCTGAACCAAAGGCAGACGCTTGACTGACTGAGCCACCCAGGTGCCCCTAGAAATTAATTCTTAATATTCCATGTACATTATGAGTCTGTTCTTACAAGGAAATTCTGTAAAACTGAGTCAAAATATACTTTAACATTTTCACATTTCTGAAAATCAGTGCAAAAATTCCTTTAGCCAACATCTTAGCAATATTCTTTGACCACATAATTGTTTTTGTTTCATGTTTTTTTCATTGTTGTTGTTTTGTATTGAGGTCTATGAAATCTACTTTGAAAAATGGTAGATTATATATTTAATTTACATATTCTGTTTGGTGTTGCAAAACTAGATACAGGCTAATGCTTCATTTGACTTCAGTTTTACAAAACTGTAATTTGAGAGAAATATTAACATGTAATACAGGGATTGTGAACTCTCTAAAGCTAAACATAAAAGAAAATAAAAAGGAAAGACTTGTGTCCACGGAGTTTAAAGTCCCTTTGTCATGTATGATAAGGATTAAACAAAAGTATTAATATTTAAACTTGCGTGCCATAAATCCATGATTTTTCATGTTGCTTATACTTATCACTTTGGAAATGTCCTTGCCATTTAAATCTGGTTCATGCTGGACACATATTAGAGGAGAAAAGAAAATAGCAGTGACAATACCTGTATGTCGTGTGTGTGTGAGACAACATGGACAATCTGGAAGTTTCTGAATGCTATGAAGTATATTCCCTCAAGATGCTGCCGTCCACACTATGAGATACGTAAGACCTCTTATGGAAAAAGATAAAGCAAATGTTTCATGTGAATGTGAATGTTTGAAGAAAGCAAATAATCCCCAAAAAACATTAAGAAACTTTCTTTTTAAAAGTTTTTTTTTTATTTTTTTAAATCAGCTTTATTGATATATAATAAATAGAAAACAATATTACATATTTGAAGTGGACAGCTTGGTATATTTTCACATTTGTTTATAGTGATGAAATCTCACCACAATCAAGATAATGAACATATTCATCATCTACAAACTCATACTCCTTTATAATCCTGTCCTCCTGACCTTCTCGGCCCACTCCCCATTGCATGCTCAAATCAGAACCACTGTTCTGATTTATATCATTATAGATTAGTATGCATTTTCTAGAATTTTATATAAATAGACTCATTTAAGATTCTTTTTCTTCTGATTTTTCTCAGCATAAATATTTTCAGATTCATACATGTTGTTCCATATATAAACATTGTTCCTATTTATTGCTGATACATATTCTATTGTTTGGATCTATACTATAATTTGTTTATCCATTTACCTGGTGACAAACATTTGGGTTGTTTATAGTGTGTGGCCATGACAATTAATCAGTCATGAACATTTGTGTAAAAGTATATATATATATATATATACACACATATACACACATATATACACACACATATATGTATATATATACACATATTCCATTTCTCTTGGAAATGACTAGGACCAGAATGACAGGGTCATATGGCAGACCTATGTTCAATTTTTAAAAACATTTCCAAACTATCTTCCAAAATTGTTGTACTACTTCATGAAGTCCAACCTTTTTATTTTATCATTATTTATATATCATGTTTTGGTATTATATACATGATATTTTTGCCTAACCCAAGACCATAAAGAATGACTTCCATAAATTTCATATGTTTAGGTTTTAGATGTATTTTGAGTTGTTTTGTATTTTCAATGCCTTTATCTTTTATTTCCCTCAGCTGTATTATTTCTAGGTCAATTTTGATTGATTGATTGATCTCATTATAGATAGCATTTTTCTGCTTCTTTGAATGTAGTTTTTGATTGGATTCCAGACATTGTGAATTTTACCTTTTTGGTGCTGAATATTCTCACATCTCTATAAGTATTATTATGCTTCTTTCTGGTTAAGTTGCTTAGAAAGAGTTTAATCCTTTTAGAGTTTTTAAAAAAATTCTTAGGCAAGATCAGAGCAGTATTTATTCCAGGAATTATTGTTTTCTCATTATTAAGGTAAAAATCCTTCTGAGTGACCACAGTGCCAGCTATGAGGTTTTTCAGTCAGGTTGGTTAGAACAGGCACTATTCCCAGCTCTGTGTGAGCATCATGTACTATTTCCTCTAATCCTTTTAGCTGGTTCTTGTCCCAGCTGATCAGCGCTTCCTTTGCGAACACTGGATGAGACACTGAAGATGTCTGGAGTTCTCTCTAGGTGCAACTCTCTCTTTTCTCTTTTTTTAATTTTCTTCCCTGCCAACTTTAAATAATTGAATAATACTTTTATTTAATGGCGGTGTGTTTAAGTGTGTCTGTTTACTTGTTTAAGGTGATATAATGCATTTAAGAGGCTATAATACATGAAGAAGAGCGAAATGTATCCAAACTCACTTTGACAGAATGTTTGATTTTTTTTTTTTAAGATTTTATTTATTTATTTGACAGAAAGAGACACAGAGAGAGAGAGAGGGAACACAAGCAGGGGGAGTGGGAGAGGGAGAAGCAGGCCTCCCGCAGAGCAGGGAGCCCGATGCGGGGCTTGATCCCAGGACCCTGGGACCATGACCTGAGCCGAAGGCAGACGCTTAACGACTGAGCCACCCAGGTGCCCAAAATGTTTGATTTTTTTGAAGTGACGCTCACTCTTACTTTATAAGCAGTGTGCTGGGGGAGTGGTAGCCGCCCCTGGTTTTCTCGACTTGCCTCTCTGGCTTGAAATGTCTACTTTATGAGTGAACTAGGGCAAGACCTATGAAGGTCTTTGTAATCTTGGCCTATGAGTCTGGACTGGGTAGAGAAAGAGGGCCTCAGCTTCTCAGCCACACTCACTTGGAATTGGGTCTCTGCAACCAAGAGCAGGAGTGTGGGGGATACCGGAGTGAGGCTTCCTAGCTCTCCTGTGAAAATATTGTAGCCTTTGAAAGGTTGCTGGTGGGGAGGAGGGTTCCCTTCTTCTTGGTTACATGCACCAGGAGGCAAGGTTCCCTTGTGCTGAGTTGGAGGTGGGGTGAAGGTAGGGACCAGGTCATGTCTTAAGTACCACAGACCCTTTTGTTCTTACTAAGATTTAATAGATTTTCTTGAATAATTGTTTCTTAATTTGCTGTATACTATTAGCACATTTTATTAGAGAATATAAATGTGTGTGTATTTGAATACTTTTCACTAGTTCTGGTTGTTTCACTGGGAAGGGAGTCTACAGAGTCCCTTATGCTGATATTATGGAAGTCACCCTCTGATTTATTTTTTATATTCATGTCTTTTTACAATGTTGACTCATAAATTATTCTAATATATCACCTTTCATTCCTTTATTTATTCTTTAAATTGTTTTATCTCTCATTTCCTGCATTTTTTAACAGAAGAAAACTCTATTTCTCTTCTTGATCATTTTATATTAGAAATTTATTTCTTAAAAAAAAGAAATTTATTTCTTGCCTTTATAGGAGATGAAACTATTTCATAATTTCCCTTTTCCTGGTAGTTATAAGTAATTTTTAATTATGTTCTTTTTTTATGAACTTTATATGAAATGATCATGTATGAATTTTAAGAAGCAATTTAATAGTTTGATATATTTTTAATTCAGTTATTTTTTAATTAGTCTTTTTTTTTTAAGATTTATTTATTTTAGAGAGAGAGAGCATGTAAGTGGGGGGAGGGTCAGTCTCACAACTGGGAGATCACAACCTAAGTCAAAAACAAGAGTTGGATGCTTTACCAACTGAGCCACCCAGGCACCCCTTTAATTAGTCTTTTTAAAAATTATATTGTCCATCTCCTTTCTTCCCCTTTTTTATATACAGTTAAGTATATCTGAGCTCTCACCTTTAGGAAGTTCTGATACATGGAACTCTGATCTAGTTGGGCTGCACTTAGGATTGCTATGCTTAAGAAAATAGTGAAAGGAAGAACTAAAAGGCAAATACAGGGTAAATATAATTCTGAGTAAAAGAAAAGAAGTGACAATCAATAGTAATCAATGAGAGTGGAAAAAGGTAATAAAACAATAGAACTGCATCAGATAAAGATTATGTATTTACATTTAGTTTGTCTGATTCCCAGTCTTTGATGATCTATCTCTAGCTTCTGTACTCTTCCAAAACAGAAACTGCTCACTTAGTCAGAGGTTAGACCAACATCTTCGGTTTTTCGGGAGAGTGATGATAGGAGGATTTATTTATTTTATTATTTTATTTTATTTTATTTTATTTTTTATTATTTTATTGTATTGTGTTTATTTTATTTTATTTATTTGAGCGAGAGCACAAGCAAGGGGAGGAGCAGAGGGAGACGGAGAAGCAGGCTTCCCGCTCAGCTCCTGAACATGGACATAAGGCTGATCCCAGGACCCTGGGATCATGACCTGAGCCAAAGTCAGACGCTTGACCAACTGAGCCACCCAGGCGCCCTGATAAGAGGCTTTAAAGAGAAATCCACTACAAAGAAAAACGGTAACAAATTGACAACTGCCCACAAGTTATACACGTTGACATGGAATGAGTCTACTCACTAGACTAAGGAAAGGAATGCTTTACTTGACTGAATATGGCCATTATTTTAATTAATTAAGAACAGACTTAATAAGCATCTATGATGTTCCAGACCCTGTCCTAGATGCTGGATATGAGAATTATGCAGAAGTATAACAATTAAGAATATTTGGGTGAAAAAAAAGAAGAGAGATAAGGGAGAGGAGTAATGAAAGAGAAACAAAAAAAGAAAGAAAGCAAGAGAGAAACAAAATTAAAATTCCCAATTATCCTTTATTTTGTGAATAAATGAATTATATTGGACCTTATGTGTTAACATCCTAGTGGATAATTGGAATTTAAAAATGATATGTTGCTCAGAAAACAATATAACCTGTTGAAAACTGATCAACAGAACTATTGTAGTACATGGTACAGAGAAACATTATAACATTCAGAAAGCTAATTCCTCAACACAGAGGTTTTAATGATGCAAATGATTCACTTTCACAATAAGTACATATGGGGCAGGCTGATTTTTCCTACGTGTGCTCAATGCTGCAAGAGGCCAGAAAATACATTGTTTGATGACTGGAGAATGGCATCACCCTAGCTGTCTCAGGGGAGTCACACTTGCTTGCTGCTTACAGAATTTACTCAAATGGATAGATAGTTTTATTTTCTTATAGAGTTTACTCTAATGCATGAGCTTTAAAATTTTTTTCTGCCATCTTTTATCATCTTTTTTGGGCCTGCAATAAAACACCTTTTAAAATAGAAAATAGAAGAGATCTTTCAGTTTTCAATAGAAGGACACTATAACCTACACAAATATAGTGAGTACCCTGAGGCATCAGACTTAGAGTCAGGTCATTTTTTTTTTCAGTTAGATGATGTAATCTTTTTGATTCAGCTAAATAAATAAATAAATTAATTAATTAATTAATTAAATTAAATAAAAAAACATGGTGCACAAAATATAAAATCTGTTCTTAGAAAGTGCTACACGTGAAAGTTGACTTCTCATGTCCAGACTTTTGGTTAATGGCACTGAGATTCACTCAATCTACTCTCAGGTGAAGAGAGGTTATTATAAGGTTTTACTGACCATGGCCAAGTGAAAGGAACATGAGGGAACCTGGTTATAGCCATAACGTTATTCCCTGGATATAAAGAGTTCACTGATTGGCTTCATAGTGATTTAGCTCCTTTCTGTCTATAGTTGCCACCAGCTATCTGCTCCTTCCTCTATTTTGCACACCTTTTCCCTCCCCCATGAATTATGTTCTCATAAGATTGGCTAAATCATGGCTTTCCTAGGACAAGCTGTGGGATGTATGTATGCATGCATGCTCAAGCACGTGTTTTTAACTTCAGATTTCTTTTTTTTAATCTTCAAGGTTTTAAATCATGTTAAGATATATGACAGAGAATCAGAAACAAACTAGTTTAATTACATTACTTATGCTTGGGGATAAAGCCTCATGCTTGTCACCCTGGATGTTAGTCACCCCAGATTCAGATACCTCTTCATGTTTAATCATACTTGGCTTGAGGCACGTGCTACAGAACATGGCAATTAATAGGCAAGGAATGTCTACAAAAGCAATTAGATAGCAGTGAAATTTATTATTAAAAGGCAAACCTGGTTATGGCAAACACTATGAACTCACATTCAGTAAATATAGATGCTATAGAAGATTATAACTTACGTTCACATTTTGATAAAATTTTTAGATTTTATGACTCTACTTCCATTAGATATAAAATAATAAGGAGTCCCTAATAAAACATTTTGGTCTGGGATTAGATTTGTGGAAGACTATTGTTTCTTCCCCTACCTAACTCTTTTTTGGAGTTTTGTATTTATGAATAACAGGTGGGATGTAAACTAAGCCCAAATTGCCCAAGATACATTTCACAAACTCTGCAGGATATACCTCACAGCTCATGAACATGCTGTGTAAGTCAGAAAGAGGAAAACCTTGTTGAAACTGACAAATGCTATATTTTAGTTCATTATATTAGTATTGCAGAAATAAGCAATATTCATACTGCTGCCGATTATTCAAAGACCATGATAATAATAAAAAGAAGATTTTCTTGAAGACAAGCTAATCTCTATCTTGGTTCTCACAACATTTTTTTTATTTATTATTTTTTATTTATTTGAGACAGAGAGAACGAGAGAGAGAGAGCATATGAGAGGGAGGAGGGTCAGAGGGAGAAGCAGACTCCCTGCCGAGCAGGGAGCCCGATGCGGGACTCGATCCCGGGACTCCAGGATCATGACCTGAGCCGAAGGCAGTCGCTTAACCAACTGAGCCACCCAGGCGCCCTCTCACAACATTATTAACTAATGTTCTCAGTAACCATTTTTCTCTAAAATAGTCTATCTCCCATACTCCTTTTTTTTTTTTTTTTTAAAGATTTTATTTATTTATTTGACAGAGAGAGAGAGCGAGAGCAGGAACACAAGCAGGGGGAGCGGGAGAGGGAGAAGCAGGCTTCTTGCCGAGCAGGGAGCCCGATGCGGGACTCGATCCCAGGACGCTGGGATCATGACCTGAGCCGAAGGCAGACGCTTAACGACTGAGCCACCCAGGCGCCCTCCCATACTCCTTTCAAAAGATACATCTGATGGGGTGAGGACCAGAGAAAAGATCTGGTATTGTTAATTCTTAAACTGTTATTCTCTGGTATTTTGAACATACCAATAGTTTTTAAAATATTTAAATAATATGTTTACATATCTGCCTACTTCACCAGACCAGGATTTATTTCCTCACCTAACTTTTTATATGTAGAATCTGACATGGTGTCAAGCACATGGTAAAAGCTCAAGGTTTTTATCCAGCGAATAAATGAATCACTTGTGTTAAAGTGGTCTCAGACTTTACCTTAATAATTTTTAGAGGTGGTGACTTTTTTACTAGATACTCTCTTGGAATAAGCAAACTAGTTCTAAATATTCTTCTAAGGTACAGGAAACTAAATACAGAGTTGAATAAATATTAATATAGAATTAATTATAGAATCAGTCACTTGGGTGAAAGTGACCTAAGACTTTACCTCAATAATTTTCAAAGGAGATGACTCTACTCCTTATTGATTGTTTTACTGGACTCAGCAATATAGTTCTAAGGTATTAAATCTTAATATATACTTGAATGTTCCTGAGCCATTAAACAATGATCGAACTACCAGTTTTTGTTTTGTTTTGTTTTTGTTTTTGTTTTAAGGAGAGGGACTCTTACAACTCATTATGTGCTAGAAGGATTTGCATTAATAAAAAAACCCCACTGATTAACATAAAAGGTGATGATACTGAATTTGGAACAACAGCTAAATTAGTAAAGAAAATAAAATGAAACCCAAAGTGAGATTAGCAAGTGAATTCTTTTCATAAAGTCTTTCACATTTGTTAATGGTGGATGACAAACTTTGTTAGTACTTTTAGCTACTACAAAGAGAAAGGATCAGTTAATTATTATGTCCACAAAACGGTGTACGAAATAGGTCTAACTTATTCTGGTACTGAGAGTCAAGAGACAAAGAGAATTCCTCTCTGAATCCCCATGTTGCAGACAAATGTGTATGTGTTAAATGGAGTCAGGGTACATATAACAAGATCCATACAGCATGTATTTATAGTACCTTTCATTTCAGAACTATGGGATGACACATAAGAGACATCTGATCAAAGAATAACATTCTGTCTGAATAAATTGAAAGGTTTTAGAATATTTAGATAAAGTATCTCCTCTTCATCAAGCATCCATAAATATTATTACACTCATTTGAACATTTGAAACCTACTAACAAGAACTGAGTTTCAGTAAAATTCCATGCCAAGTAAAATAGTTATTTTGTGTGCTGGTTAATGGTAGAACCATAGCTTTAAAAACCAGGATGACACTGGCACCTCTAGTAAACAGGGAGCATTATGAGAAGAATCTACAGAAATCTCCCTCTTTGTGGTTGGAGTTGTTCTGGAAGGAGCACTCATTGGCAAAAATGAGATTTGCCTCATGAATCTGTTTTGAAGTCTTCTCCAGTGAATGAATGAAAATGGTTACCAGACTTACAGTTCTACCATATAAGACGTGACCTCAATATTTTTCTTTTGGAGAAAGTTTAAAGCAGAAACAAAATACTTACCTTGAATATTAATGAAAGATGCTTTGTAAAATACTTTTGAACCCTTAACCTTAAGAGAAAAAAAATTAAAGTACTGGCATTCCTTTCAAGACAAACTGGTTTTAAAATACACATCTAAGGGAAGCCTGTGTGGCACATGGGGTTACACAGTTGACTCTTAGTTTTAGCTCAGGTCACAATCTCAGGGTCAGGAGATCCATGCTCAAGGCAGAGTCTGCTTAAGTTTCTCTCTCCCTCTTCCTCTGACCCTCCCCCCACATTCTCTCTTGCACATGCATTCTCTCTCTCTCTCAAATAAATAAATATTTTTTAATTTCATTATGTTATGTTAGTCACCATACAGTACATCATTAGTTTTTGATGTAGTGTTCCATGATTCATTGTTTGCGTATAACACCCAGTGTTCCATGCAGTATGTGCCCTCCTTAATACCCATTACCAGGCTAACCCATCCCCCCACCCCCTCCCCTCTAGAACCCTCAGTTTGTTTCTCATAGTCCAGTCTCTCATGGTTCATCTACTCCTCCAATTTCCCCCTCTTCATTTTTCCCTTCCTACTATCTTCTTTTATTTTTTTAACATATAATGTATTATTTGTTTCAGAGGTACAGGTCCGTGATTCATCAGTCTTACAATTCACAGCGCTCACCATAGCACATACCCTTCCCAGTGTCTATCACCAAGCCACCCCATCCTTCCAAACCCCCACCACTCCAGCAACCCTCAGTTTGTATCCTGAGATTAAGAATTCCTCATATCAGTGAGATCATATGATACATGTCTTTCTCTGATTGACTTATTTCACTTAGCATAATACCCTCTAGTTCCATTCACGTTGTGGCAAAGAGCAAGATTTTTTTTTTATGGCTGTATAATATTCCATTGTATATATACATCACATCTTCTTTATCCATTCATCTGTTGATGGACATCTTGGCTCTTTCCATAGTTGGGCTATTGTGGACATTGCTGCTATAAACATTGGGGTGCACGTACCCCTTCGGATCACTACCTTTGTATCTTTGGGGTAAATACCCAGTAGTGCAATTGCAGGGTCATACGGTAGCTCTATTTTCAACTTTTTGAGGAACTTCATACTGTTTTCCAGAGTGGCTGCACCAGCTTGCATTCCCACCAACAGTGTAGGAGGGTTCCCCTTTGTCCACATCCTCACCAACATCTGTCATTTCCTGACTTGTTAATTTTAGCCATTCTAAATGGTGTGAGGTGGTATCTCATTGAGGTTTTGATTTGGATTTCCCTGATGCTGAGTGATGTTTAGCACTTTTTCATGTGTCTGTTGGCCATTTGGATGTCTTCTTTGGAAAAATGTCTGTTCATGTCTTCTGTCCATTTCTTGATTAGATCATTTGTTCTTTGGGTGTTGAGTTTGATAAGTTCTTTATAGATTTTGGATATTAGCCCTTTATCTGATAAGTCATTTGCAAATATCTCCTCCCATTCTGTTGGTTGTCTTTTGGTTTTGTTGACTGTTTCCTTCTCTGTGTAAAAGCTTTTTATCTCGATGAAGTCCTACTAGTTCATTTTTGCCTTGCTTCCCTTGCCTTTGGCAATGTTTCTAGGAGGAAGTTGCTGTGGCCAAGGTTGAAGAGGTTGTTGCCTGGGTCTCCTCTAGGATTTTGATGTCTCACATTTAGGTCCTTCATCCATTTTGAGTCTGTTTTTGTGTGTGGTATAAGGAAATGGTCCAGTTTCATCCTTCTGCATGTGGCTGTCCAATTTTCCCAAGACCATTTGTTAAAGAGACTGTCTTTTTTCCACTGGACATTCTTTCCTGCTTTGTTGAGGATTAGTTGACCATAGAGTTGAGGGTCCATTTCTGGGCTCTCTATTCTGTTCCATTGATCTATGTGTCTGTTTTTGTGCCAGTACCATACTGTCTTGATGATGACAGCTTTGTAATAGAGCTTGAGGTCCAGAATTGTGATGACTCCAGCTTTGCTTTTCTTTTTCAACATTCCTCTGACAATTTGGGGTCTTTTCTCATTGCATACAAATTTTAGGATTATTTGTTCCATTTCTTTGCAAAAAGTGGATGGTATTTTGATAGGGATTGCATTAAATGTGTAGATTGCTCTAGGTAGCATTGACATCTTCACAGTATTTGTTTTTCCAATTCATGAGCAAGGAACGTTTTTGCATTTCTTTGTGTCTTCCTCGATTTCTTTCATGAGTATTTTATAGTTTTCTGAGTACAGATTCTTTGCCTCTTTGGTTAGATTTATTCCTAGGTATCTTATGGTTTTGGGTGCAATTGTAAATGGGATTGACTCCTTAATTTCTCTTTCTTCTCTCTTATTGTTGGTGTATAGGAATGCCACTGATTTCTGTGCATTGATTTTATATCCTGCCACTTTACTGAATTCCTGCATGAGTTCTAGCAGTTTTGGGGTGGAGTCTTTTGGGTTTTCCACATAAAGTATCAAATTATCTGCAAAGAGTGGGAGCCTGACTTCTTCTTTGCCAGTTTGGATGCCTTTTATTTTTTTTTGTTGTCTGATTGCTGTGGCTAGGACTTCTAGTACTATGTTGAATAGCAGTGGTGATAGTGGACATCCCTGCCGTGTTCCTGACCTTAGGGGGAAAGCTCTCAGTTTTTCCCCATTGAGAATGATATTCGCTGTGGGTTTTTCATAGATGGCTTTTATGATATTAAGGTATGTATCCTCCATCCCTACACTCTGAAGAGCTTTAATCAAGAAAGGATGCTGTACTTTGTCAAATGCTTTTTCTGCATCTATTGAGAGGATCATATGGTTCTTGTTCTTTCTTTAATTAATGTATTCTATCACATTGATTGATTTGCAGATGTTGAACCAATCTTGCAGCCCAGGAATAAATCCCACTTGGTCGTGGTGAATAATCCTTTTAATGTACTGTTGGATCCTATTGGCTAGTATTTTGGTGAGAATTTTTGCATCCATGTTCATCAGGGATATTGGTCTGTAATTCTCCTTTTTGATGGGGTCTTTGTCTGGTTTTGGGATCAAGGTAATGCTGGCCTCATAAAATGAGTTTGGAAGTTTTCCTTCCATTTCTATGTTTTGGAATAGTTTCAGAAGAATAGGCATTAATTCTTCTTTAAATGTTTGGAAGAATTCCCCTGGGAAGCCATCTGGCCCTGGGCTCTTGTTTGTTGGGAGATTTTTGATGACTGCTTCAATTTCCTTAGTGGTTATAGGTCTGTTCAGGTTTTCTATGTCTTCCTGGTTCAGTTTTGGTAGTTTTTACATCTCTAGGAATGCATCCATTTCTTCCAGGCTATCTAATTTGCTGGCATATAGTTGCTCATAATATGTTTTTATAATTATTTGTATTTCTTTGGTGTTGGTTGTGATCTCTCCTCTTTCATTCATGATTTTATTTATTTGGGTCATTTCTCTTTTCTTTTTGATAAGTCTGGCCAGGGGTTTATCAATCTTATTAATTCTTTCAAAGAATCAGCTCCTAGTTTCATTGAATTGTTGTACTGTTTTTTTGGTTTCTATTTCATTGATTTCTGCTCTGATCTTTACTATTTCTCTTCTCCTGGTGGGTTTAGGCTTTATTTGCTGTTCTTTCTCCAGCTCCTTTAGGTGTAGGGTTAGGTTGTGTATTTGAGACCTTTCTTGTTTCTTGAGAAATGCTTGTATTGCTATATACTTTCCTCTTAGGACTGCCTTTGCTGCATCCCAAAGATTTTGAGCAGTTGTGTTTTCATTTTTATTTGTTTCCACGATTTTTTAAATTCTTCTTTAATTTCCTGGTTGACCCATTCATTCTTTACTAGGATGCTCTTTAGCTTCCATGTATATGAGTTTTTTCTGACTTTCCTCTTGTGATTGAGTTCTAGTTTCAAAGCATTGTGGTCTGAAAATATGCAGGGAATGATCCCAGTCTTTTGGTACTAGTTGAGACCTGATTTGTGACCTAGGATGTGATCTATTCTGGAGAATGTTCCATGGGCACTAGAGAAGAATGTGTATTCTGTTGCTTTGGGATGGGATATTCTGAATGTATCTGTGACGTCCATTTGTTCCAGTGTGTCATTTAAAGCCTTTATTTCCTTGTTGATCTTTTGCTTAGATGATCTGTCCATTTCAGTGAGGGTGGTGTTAAACTCCCCTACTGTTATTGTATTGTTGTCAACGTGTTTCTTTGCCCATCTATGCCCATGTTAGGGGCATAGATATTTACAATTGTTAGATCTTCTTTTGAATAGACCCTTTAAGCATGATATAGTGCTCTTCCTCATCTCTTATTATAGTCTTTGGATTAAAATCTAATTTGTCTGATATAAGGATTGCCACCCCAGCTTTCTTTTGGTGTCCATTAGCATGGTAAATGGTTTTCCACCCCCTCACTTTCAATCTGGAGGTGTCTTGGGTCTAAAATGAGTCTCTTGCAGACAACATATTGATGGGCCTTGTTTTTTTATCCAGTCTGATACCCTGTGTCTTTTGATTGGGGCATTTAGCCCATTTATATTCAGGGTAACTATTGAAAGATATGAATTTAGTGCCATTGTATTGCCTGTAAGGTGACTGTTACTGTATGTTGTCTCTGTTCCTTTCTGATCCATGTTACTTTTAGACTCTTTCTTTGCGTACAGGAGGCCTTTCAATATTTCTTGTAGGGCTGGTTTCATATTTGCAAAATCTTCTGGTTTTTGTTTGTCTTGGAAGCTTTTTATCTCTCCTTCTATTTTCAGTGACAGCCTGGCTGGATATAGTTTCTTGGCTGCATATTTTTCTCATTTAGTGCTCTGAATATATCATGCCAGTCCTTTCTGGCCTGACAGGTCTCTGTGGAAGGAATGTTCCAATCTAATGGTTCTACCATTGTAGGTGACAGACCTCTTGTTCCAGCTGCTTTCAGGATTTTCTCTCTGTAATCAAGACTTGTAACTTTTCCTATGAGATGTCAGGGTGTTGACCAATTTTTATTGATTTTTGAGGGGGGCTCTCTGTGCCTCCTGGATTTTGATGCCTATTTCCTTCCCCAAATTAGGGAAGTTCTCTGCTATAATTTGCTGCAATATACCTTCTGCCCCTCTCTCTCTTCTTCTTCTGGGATCCCAATTATTCTAATTTTGTTTAATCTTATGGTATCACTTATTTCTTGAATTCTGCCCTCATGATCCAGTAGTTGTTTATCTCTCTTTTTCTCAGCTTCTTTATTCTCCATCATTTGGTTATCTACATCACTAATTCTCTCTTCTGCTTCATTTATCCTAGCAGCCAGAGCCTTCATTTCTGATTGCACCTCATTAATAGCCTTTTTGATTTCAACTTGGTTAGATTTTAATTCTTTTATTTCTCTAGAAAGGGTTTTTCTAGTATGTTCCATGCTTTTTTCAAGCCCAGCCAGTATCTTTATAATATCATTCTGAACTCTAATTCCAACATCTTACTAATGTCCATATTGATTAGGTCCCTGGCAGTTTGTACTGCCTCTTGTTCTTTTTTTTGAGGTGATTTTTTCCATCTTGTCATTTTGTCCAGAGGAGAACAGATGAATGAGAGAACAAAATGCTAACAGGGTAACAATGACCCCAGAAAAATATACACTAAACAAATCAGAAGAGACCTGAAACTGAGGGGAAAGAAAGGGAAAGAAAGAGAAAAGAAAGAAAGAACGAAAAAAGAATATGATCAAATAGGATCAGGCTGGTAAATAGATCAGTGACACACACTAGATTTTGTGTGTATTTTTGTCTGTTAGAAGAAACTTCCTCCAAAAATTTTAAAGAAAGAAAACTTCTATATGTACAAAAATAAGGGTAAATATGATGAAGGGATAGAATATGACTGTAAAGATGAAAATTATAAAAGTTTTATAAAAGAAATTGATAAGAAGTTGGTTGAAAAAATAAAGAAGAGAAATTAAAAAAAAGAAAATGGGAGAGGATGTGATCAGGCAAGAGACTAGAACAAAGCCGTACACTAGAGATTTAGGGTATATTTTGGTCTATTAGAAGAAACTGTATTCCAAAATTTTAAAGAGAGAACAACTTATATTTATATACCAAAAATAAGGTTAACTACAATGAAAGGATAGAATATGACTCTAAAAATGAAAAATAGGAAAGATTTTTAAAAAAGGGATTGATGAGATGTTGGTTGAAAAAGGGAACAAGAAAAATTTAAAAAAAAATAGAAAAGAAAAAAAAGGAAAATTAAAAAAATTAACTTTGAAAGACTAAAGAATCATGGGAAAAAAAACCATGAATTCTGTGTGCAGTATTCCCCTAGTGCTGGAGTTCTGCTGTTCTCATTGATCGGTAAACTTGGTCTTGGTTGGCTGTTTTTGCTGATCTTCTGGGGGAGGGGCCTGTTGCAGTGATTCTCAAATGTCTTTGTGGGAGACAGAATTGTCCCGCCCTTGCTGGGGCTGGGCCAAGTAATCTGCTTGGGTTTGTTCTCGTAGCTCTTGTTCCCTGCAAGCTTTCAGTACAGCTTTGGAGGATGAGAGTGAAAATGGCGGCCTCCCAGTCTCCACCCTAGAGGAGCCAAGAACTCGGGGCCCCACTCCCCAGTGAGTCCCCAGAGAAAAGCAGTCAGTCACTCCCAGCTCCCCGGTCTTTGGCCACACTCGGTGCTCACCCAGCCTGTGACCAAGCATTTCTGTCTCTGGCACATGACCCCGTGTGGAGTCTACAAACCCAACAGATCCCTGCAGTATGCTCTGCACTGCTCCTCCCAGGGGAGGAAGGGGTGTCTCCCCGGATCTGCTGCATGTTGGGTCCCTGCTGGAAGAGCAGTGGACTGACTGTGCTGCAGATCACAGTTTACGGTGATCCCGAGTTGAGAGCCCATTCCTCAGCTCCATCTCTGCAGCTGGTTTCCCTGTTCCAATAGCTGGGAGCTCTAGCACACTCAGGCATCCCCAGTCTTTCTGTGACCCCGAAGTTCCTGAGATCACACAGTCCCAGCGAGGCCCCCCCCCCCCCCCCCCCCCCCCCCCCCCCCCCCCCCCCCCCCCCCCCCCCCCCCCCCCCCCCCCCCTCCCCCCCCCCACCCCCAGACGCCCTCCCCGCTTCGAGCCCCCGCCTGGCCCCCCCCCCCCGCTTAGCCACTGGAGCGACGTCCCTCAGCAAAGCAGACTTCTAAAAGTTCCAATTTTGTGCTCCGCTGCTCTTTCACTTGCCAGTAGCGGCTGACAGAGGCTCCCCCCGCCCCCGCCCCCCGCGATCTATCTTTCTGAATATCACCTCGGATTCACTTCTCTGCATATCCTACCTTCCAGAAAGTGGTCGCTTTTCTTTTTGGAGTTGCTGCTATTTTTTTCTTTGATCTCCTGTTGAGTTCATAGGTGTTCAGAATGGTTTGATCCCCATCTAGCTGAATTCCTGGGACCAGGTGAAATTTAGGTCTCCTACTCCTCTGCTATCTTGCTCCTCTAAATAAATAAATCTTAAAAAAAAATGCATCTAAGTTACTGAATGAGTTAATCAGGCATAGTTACTTTATGTCAATATTAAAAAGTAACAGAGAGCTGGTTATCTTCTAAAAATAGTGTATTTAGTTTTAGAAAATTTGATCTATAGAGCTTCTTTTAAGTAGTTATTACACAACATATCCAGTTATCCAAAATGATCACTTCAAATTTTTGACATAAAATTACCTTGTATAATACTCACATTTTCTCTTCTCTATGACAAGAGGGCATACATTCAGCTTACTAACAAATTGCCAAATCATTAAAGTATCATTAATATGGATTCAAAATAATTCCCTAAAATTATCATCTGATCCACAATAAAACACTGGTACAAACCCAGACTCTGAAAATAATAGTGAAGTTCAAGTTCTACAGAAGCATCAATATCTGGGGTAAACACTGTGACCCTGCAGCTTTGGTCATGGCCAGAAAATTAAAGGCCCAAATAGATCAAGAGAAGTTGAATAATGTCCTACATAATTCCTAAGAGATGTGTCTCAATGATTAGAAGTTATGGCACTCTCAGTACTGGGATCAGCTGGAAGCTGTGTCTAAATCTCACCTTGTTCCCAATATGGCTATGGCCTATTGGCCTTCCCATGGATTAAAAGGAAACTGGCCCACATTAGGTGGACGTCTGATAGAGAAGGCTTCCACAGGATGTGAAACAAGATTGCCCTTAATAAGAATGGGAGTATGTTCTTTCTGGATCTGTTTAAATGGGATTAAAATCACAAAAGTGCAGAAAGGAAATGCATCATAATATTCAGATTGTACTACTCAGGGTGATTAGAACCACTGTGGAGACAAGGTGACTTTCCAAGGAACTGCACTTTAGATGATTTCCTTTGGAAAAATCCAGTCCAAAAGAGGCTGGAAACTATAGACATAGAGGCAGGTGACCTAACATTATAAATCTGGAAAGATGGATATGGATGTAGCTCATGAGATTTGATATCTTATGAGAAGTTTTATATGTAAAAAACAAACAAACAAACAAACAAAAAAAAAAAACCATGCAGATGACCTTCGTTCCTTAGCTAACCTGATTCAGGGCTTCTAAATTTGTTAATTTAGAGGCTCTGGGTGTCTCACTCACGATTACATCTGCTTTTTTGTTTTTGTTTTGTTTTTTTCACCTTGGCTCTTGGTGAGATCAAGATCTAAAATCCCAAATATAAGCAGACTACTGTTCTACATTTCAAGTCTCATAAAGATAAATATAAAAACTGGTAGATAATTACTTACTTTGAGACTTCACATTCAAGAAATGTTCAGGAAGGGGCACCTGGGTGGCTCAGTGGTTAAGCATCTGCCTTCAGCTCAGGTCATGATCCTGGGGTATGGGTTTGAGCCCCACATCGGGCTCCCTGCTCCACGGGAAGCCTGCTTCTCCCTCTCCCATTCCCCCTGCTTGTATTCCCTCTCTTGCTGTGTCTCTCTCTGTCAAATAAATAAATAAAATCTTAAAAAAAAAAAAGAAAAAAAGAAATGTTCAGGAAAATAACTTTTGTTGAGAAGCACACTCGAAGAATTTTCCTAGGCAGATTTCTTTATAACATTTTTTTTAAATTTTTTTTTGTTATGTTAATCCCCATACATTACATCATTAGTTTTAGATGTAGTGTTCCATGATTCATTGTGCATAACACCCAGTGCTCCATGCAGAACGTGCCCTCCTCAATACCCATCACCAGACTAACCCATCCTCCCACCCACCTCCCCTCTAGAACCCTCAGTGATAGAGCAGCGGAGTATAACTTTTTTTATTACAGAAAATTTCTAATGTAGACAGTGATAGCATAATAAGACAGTTCTGAACTGCCATCCACCCAAAACAACCACTGTTTGGATTATTTGTGAACAAGTGCTAAAAGTCCAGAACCTCTTTTGGAAAAAAGATAGAAGGGAGGCAGCAAGGATTATGAGGGAAAGTAATCCTAGAATCACCTCTGTTTATTGCTTGATCTCAACTTGTGTTGACCATCATACCAATATGTTACATAATATATGAAATGCATGTTTTGAAAAATGTAAAAAAAATGAGAAGAAATACATATTTTAAAATAGTAAAGATAGAATGGGAGGTTAGGAGGAGAGGAAATTAAAATGATAGAGAGAGAGAAATTGAGATGAAGAGAGAAAGGGGGTTAGAGTAAGTCCCAATATTTTCTCTTCATCTTTGGCTACATCTCTGGTATTGAAAAATCATCTACTTTACCCTTGCTCCTCAAAATATGTCCATGGGCCAGCAACAGACTTTCAGGCTCTATCCCACAAAATATTGAATCAGAATCTGCATTTTACCAAGATCCAAAGGTGATATATATGTACATTCCATTTTTTTTTAAGATTTTATTTATTTATTTGACAGAGAGTGAGAGAGGGAACACAAGCAGGAGGAGTGGGAGAGGGAGAAGCAGGCCTCCTGCTGAGCAGGAAGCCTCATGTGGGGCTCAATCCCAGGACCCTGAGATCATGACCTGAGCCAAAGGCAGTCACTTAACCAACTGAGCCACCCAGGAGCCCCTGTCCATTCCATTTTGAAAAATACTGCACTAGATCTCAATGTAGTGAAAGGACATGCCAGAGGAGAAAAAATGGAAACCCTGATGCAAGACAGAACTTGAAACAAGAGTACACATGCAATCATCAAATTAACTGAGCAATATAAAGAAAACTTCTATTGATTCTACAACTGTGAATACATTAGTTATTTTATAAAGCTAGAAGGCAAAAATAGACATAAATTTTAAGTACAATTTCCTGCCTGTATTTTTTAGAGGGTGGGGGTAAGGAGGAGATCAGCATAAAATATAAGAAAAGATAATATGATTGGCTCTTCTTGATGTTTTTTCTTATTCATCTTAGAGCTTCTAGGAACCCTATAGGCTGTCCCATAAGCTAACATTAAAAGCAATAAATTATACTTTTGTTTATTCTATTTGAATGATGCGCATTAAAATTTTATGTTATATACAATTGCTATCAGATTTTATGTGTCCAATTAATATTACATTAAGTGATAATTTTGTAAACGAATCAGCTAAAGGAAGCAGATGTGTGGGTTCTTAAAATACAGCTGTTATTAAAATTAAACAATTAGCAGCAATATTTTAGAATAATTTTTTGTATATTGTATAACATAATTATAAAAGTGGTTTGTTAAGAGATCTAAATTTTCTTATACTGCCATTGCTTAGAGCTACAAACCAGAAAATGTTGGACATGGATTTATAGGAAAGAATGTAAAATATAAAAATGAGGAAACAGTTTGTATAAATCTATAAAACACTGAAAAGTAAAAGATCATATATATATATATATATATATATATATATATATATATATATATTTAATATAACAAAGGGCTGTATTTTCCTGACATATTTTGACTGAAAGGAAATAATTCCATCTTTTACTCTAATATTTTTTAAACTGAGATTGAAACTAATTTTCAAATGCAAAAGTCTCAGAAATGACTTTGGTTAGCAAAAATGAGTTATTTCATAAGACATATTTATGAAAAATCTTGTATCCTGTATGATTGATTTATAGTTAAAAAGGTATAATTGAGATTTTTTGTTCTTCTATTTTTCGATGTTAGAAATTTTCTTCTTTTCAAATGTTAGAAATTTTTCTTACTCTCAGAACTGTCTAAATCACATAAAAAAATTGTAATGGTAAAGTCTTAATTAGGTAATTGTTTCCTAATTTGTGAACACAATCATATATTTTCAATAAGACATGGAACATTTACCTAGTTTTATCCTTTACTAATATTTATTCTATTTTTTAATCAAATAACATAAAGTCAGACTTCTCTGGAAATAAGTAAAACTCAATGGACCATGCAAATATCTACCCACCAAATACCTCAAATTCAGTATTACTTTCAAAGTCAGATCTTTGCATAGAGCACAACAATGGAGAAGCTGAACTTATATTACTTCATTGTAATTAATATGTCTTTAAATGTTTTATTTATTTTATTTTTTTATTAACATATAATGTATTATTTGTTTCAGGGGTACAGGTCTGTGATTCATCAGTCTTACACATTTCACAGTGCTTACCATAGCACATACCCTCCCCAAAGCCCATCACCCAGCCACCCCAACCCTCCCACCCCCCTCCACTCCAGCAACCATCAGTTTGTTTCCTGAGATTAAGATTCTCTTATGGTTTGTCTCCCTCTCCAGTTTCGTCTTGTTTCATTTTTCCCTCCCTTCCCCTATGATCCTCTGTCTTCTTTCTCAAATTCCGTGTATCAGTGAGATCATATGATACTTGTCTTTCTCTGATTGACTTATTTTATAATAAGTCAATTTCCCTCTAGTTCCATCCACATCATTGCAAATGGCAAGATTTCATTTTTTTGATGGCTGCATAATATTCCATTGTATATATATACACCACATCTTCTTTATCCATTCATCTGTTGATGGATATCTTGGCTCTTTCCATAGTTTGGCTCTTGTGGACATTGCTGGTATAAACATTGGGGTGCACATACCCCTTCAGATCACTACATTTGTATCTTTAGGGTAAATACCCAGTAGTGCAATTGCTGGGTCATAGGGTAGCTCTATTTTCAACTTTTTGAGGAAACTCCATACTGTTTTCCAGAGTGGCTGCACCAGCTAGCATTCCCACCAACAGTTTAGGAGGGCTCCCCTTTCTCCGCACCCTTGCCAACATCTGTCATTTCCTGATTATTTAATACATAGTAAAATCAAATATTTTATGCATTTTATTCAACATAACTCTTTTCCTGAAATTATCATTGCTCATTTGAAATGAAAGAGTAAGAAAATGGAACAGCTTTCTCCCTCAACTACATTGAAGATCTTGTTATAATATCTTAACTTTAGCCTGTCATTTTGATTTCTAATCCATTAAAATTACCCTCTTCTTATCAACTACTTTAAACTTAAGAAATTTTAAATTAAATGAAAATATATTAAACCTCTTTTCCATAAAGAACAAATAATCCCTGAGTTTACCATTTAACAATGAATCTTAAAACAAACAAACAAACAAACAAAAAACAATGAATCTTAATCATGCACAGTAAGTTTAAATATCAATAAATGAATACACATCTTGAGGAAAGTATTCCTCAAGATTTATTTCATTCATGCTGAAATAAATTCTCCAACCAAGTGAAGAGCATTTATCTCAATGTAAAGTTCACTGCAAATATATATTTTTAAATACTCAAATTATTCAGATGACTGTCCTCTTCCCTTTTTTCCAAGTAAAATCTTTTTTTTTGTTGTTTCAAGTTTTTATTTAAATTCCAATTAGTTAACATATAGTATAATAGTTTCTGCAGTAGAATTTGGTGATTCATCACTTACATAAACACATGAGCACCCCACCCAGTGCTCATCACAACTCTCTAGCTCTATCCATGTCATTGCAAATGGCAAGATTTCATTATTTTTTATGACTAAGTAATATTCCACATTTTCTTTATCCATTCATCAGTCGATGGATATTTGGGCTATTTCCATAACTTGGCTATTGTTGATAGTGCTGCTATAAACATCGGGTTGTGTGTGTCCATTTGAATCAGAATTTTTATATCCTTTGGGTAAATACCTAGTAGTGCAATTGCTGGATCATAGTGTACTTCTATTTTTAACTGTTTGAGGAAACTCCTTACTGTTTTCCAGAGTGGCTGCACCAGTTTGCATTCCCACCAAGAGTGTCAGAGGGTTCCCCTTTATCTACATCCTCACCAACATCTATTGTTTCCTGTGTTGTTAATTTTAGCCATTCTGACA
The DNA here is from genome assembly GCF_011800145.1 of Mirounga leonina. Lineage (NCBI taxonomy): Eukaryota > Metazoa > Chordata > Mammalia > Carnivora > Phocidae > Mirounga > Mirounga leonina. The sequence goes on from NW_023270431.1 coordinate 11,783,435, forward strand.
GGTGTGAGGTGGTGTCTCATTGCCATTTTGATTTGTATTTCCCTGATGCTGAGTGATGTTGAGCATCTTTTCATGTGTTTGTTAGCCATCTGGATGTCTTCTTTGGAAAAGTATCTGCTGATTTCTTCTGCCCGTTGATTTCTTCTGCCCATTTCTTTACTGGATTATTTGTTTCTTGGGTGTTGAGTTTGATACGTTCTTTATACATTTTGGATACTAGCCCTTTATCTGATATGTCATTTGGAAATATCTTCTCATATTCTGTAGACTGCCTTTTAGTTTTGTTGATTGTTTCCTTTGCTGTGCAGAAGCTTTTTATCTTGATGAAGTCCCAATAGTTCATTTTTGCTTTTGTTTCCCTTGCCTCTGGCAACATGTCTAGTAAGAAGTTGCTACAGCTGAGGTCAAAGAAGTTACTGCCTGTGTTCTCCTCTCATAGTTTGATGGTTTCCATCTCACATTTAGGTCTTTCATCCATTTTGAATTTATTTTTGCATATGGTATAAGAAAGTGATCCAGTTTCATTCTTCTGCATGTTGTACAGTCCAGTTTTCCCAACACCATTTGTTGAAGAGACTGTCTTTTTTCCATTGGATATTTTTTCCTTCTTTTCGAAGATTAGTTGACCATGGAGTTGTGGGTCCATTTCTGGGTTTTCTATTCTGTTCTATTGATCAATGTGTCTGTTTTTGTGCCAGTACCATACTGTCTTGATGACTACAGCCGGTAATATAGCTTGATACCTCCAGCTTTGCTTTTCTTTTTCAAGATTGCATTTGCTATTCAGGTTTTTCTGTGGTTCCATACAAATTTTAGGATTGTTTGATAGGGATTGCATTAAATGTGTAGATTGCTTTTAACAATATTTGTTCTTCCAATTTATGAATATGGAATGTTTTTTCCATTTCTTTGTGTCTTCTTCAATTTCTTTCATAAGTGTTATATAGTTTTCAGAGTACAGTTCTTTTACCTCTTTGGTTTATTCCTAGGTATCTTATGGGTTTTGGTGCAATTATAAATGGGATCATTTCCTTGACATCTCTTTCTGCTGCTTGCTTATTGGTGTGTAGAAATGTCATAGATTTCTGTACATTGATTTTGTATCCTGTGATATTACTGAATTCATGTATCAGATTTAGCAACTTTTTGGTGGAGTCTTTCAGGTTTTCTACATAAAGTATCATGTCACCTGTGAATAGTGAAAGTTTGACTTCTTTCTTGCCAATTTGGATGCCTTTTATTTCTTTGTGTTGTCTCATTGCTGAAGTTAGGACTTCCAGTACTGTGTTAAATAACAGTGGTGAGAGTGGACGTCCCTGTCTTGATCTTGACCGTGGGGGAAAAGCTCTGTTTTTCCCCATTGAGGATTATATTCACTGTTTGTCTTTTGTATATGGCCTTTATGAGGTTGAGGTATATTCCCTCTATCCCTACTTTGTTGAGGGATTTATCAAGAATGGATGCTGTACTTTGTCAGATGCTTTTTCTGCATCTATTGATAGGATCATATGATTCTTGTTCTTTCATTAATGTGGTGTATCACATCGGTTGATTTGTGAATATTGAATCACCCTTGCAGCCCAGTAATAAATCCTACTTGATTGTGGTGAATGATTCTTTTAATGTATTGTTGTATTTGATTTGCTGGTATTTTGTTGAGAATTTAGAATCCACATCTTCTTCCTTTTCTTTATAAAAGATGACAACTTTCTCATTGTAGGTATTCTTTAGCAATTATGTTCATTTTATTTTTTTTTAAAGATTTTATTTATTTATTTGAGAGAGAGAGCACATGAGAGGGGGGAGGGTCAGAGGGAGAAGCAGACTCCCTGCCGAGCAGGGAGCCCGATGCGGGACTCGATCCCGGGACTCCAGGATCATGACCTGAGCCGAAGGCAGTCGCTTAACCAACTGAGCCACCCAGGCGCCCCAATTATGTTCATTTTATATTGTTCATGTTGAAATCATAGCTCAAATACATTGCACTTTCTTTTAGGAATAACCTGATGTTGTGAATTTGGCCTTCCCAACTGTACTTGAGGCTCACAGAATTAAGATTATATTTATTTAAAACTTAAATCTAAAGAAAGGAGGTTAATATTGTAAAATGGCCTGATCTCCCAAATGGAGTATAAAAAAAAACAACAAACAAACCAAAAAACCTGTCACTAAAGGAATATAGTTCTGTGTCCCACCCTTTTATTTTATTTATGCAGTTACATTTTAAGTTTTATTTCTGAAGTATTTTTATTTGCTCAAACCAAAATAGATTAAATGTTAAATAAACAAATACTTGCTTTTTAAAAATTGAAAAAGAGAGGGAGATGGTGCTTCCAGTTGTGTCTTGAGTAAATGAAATCTGTTACATTTTGAAAGATAATGTCACAGAATCTTTAAAACTTATATTTGATTTTCAGATGTAAAATATTTAAAAGAAGAGGATGCAAATCGCAAAACCTTCACTGTCAGCAGTACACTGGATTTCCGAGTGGACCGGAGCGATGATGGCGTGGCTGTGATCTGCAGAGTAGACCATGAATCTCTCAATGCCACCCCTCAGGTGGCCATGCAGGTGCTAGAAATACACTGTAAGTAAACACTACTCCCTTCCCATTTATCTCAGCAGAAGCAGATCTCTTCATCTACATCTAAAATCATTTCAAACGATCCTGAAGTGCCACATGTGTGCAGCAAAATCTTCAGCAAAGTGAAGTACAACTATTCTCACTGGTATTAATCGCATTCAGAGGAAGGTAGTTCTTGCCTGAATATCATTCTTGACAAGGAAGAGAAATAAAGGAAATATGCTTATTCAAGGTTAGAACTTCTAATCATGTTCTACATGGTGACTTGACGCTTGTGTATGCCTGTGGGTGGGGTAGGAAGAGTAATTATTTTGGCAGAGTCAGTGAGAGTGGGGAATCTGAAGAGCCTTGATGGACCTTATTGTATGAAAGTAACTTTGTTATGCATAAACATGTTGTCCTATCTGTGCTTTTAAATTTAGACAATTTTTACCTTCTATATGAGATACTCTTTGTCTTTATAAATACATTGGCATATCCATTATGTTTTCTTCATCAACTTCACCATTACTGACAAGTAATAGGAACAATATTAATTGGATGACTCCAGTGGGCCAGGGGCAGTGCTAAATGCTTCATAGGCATGATTTCATCTCATGTCTCATGTTAGGGCATCAGCATAAAAACCTGGTGAGTAGTTACCCCCTCTAGTCACAGTTTATGGACAAAGACAATGAAGGTTATAGTGGTTGTCATTTGGCCAAGTTCACACAACTAGCGAATGGTAGACTTGTAATCATGACATTTTTATTAGTTAACAAGGCCCTGGAATATAACAGGTGATCTAGACATATTTATCCACATGAAAATGAATCAACTGAAATATATAAGATAAAGTTGAAAAAGTAGAGCCCCCAGGATTGCATTTCTGAATTAAATTACTTCATTTTTTTTAATATCGGAAAGCTTTTGTTTGTGATAAAGTTACAGTTTGTGTTTAGAATTTCTGTGTAATATAAAATTACATTAAATCCTAAAATGTTAAATCTAAGTACTGGTCTTTTAAAATCCTCACTTTATTTTGTTTTTATTTATTTATTCAACAAGAACTTATTGATTGCCTACTATGATAAAGGCATTATTTTAGGCACTGGGGTTACATAAGTGACCAAAAAATAACATTAACAAAACAAATTAGGATTGTCTTCATGTGTCAAAATTACCACACCACCACCAGCAATAAACCCCAGTTTTATTACAGCATCCATTCTACGTAGGAATGACAGAAAAGCAAAATAAATAAAAACAACATATAGCATGCTGTGTATTAACTGCCATGGGAAACAAAATAAAGCAGAGGTGATAAGTAGTACAATTTGAGAAATTGGAATGGAATTGAAGGAAAGTGTGTGTGTGTGTGTGTGTGTGTTAGTATATAGCATATATATATAATGTGTTTATAAGTAAATATATATTTTATTACATATTAAATTATATAATTGTATTTCTCTACATATTTATATATAAGTATAAATTATATTTATATTATGCATATATTTAAATAAAAAAATATTAGTAAGACCAGAGTAGAGGGATAACTGGAGAGTATTTATGGGTGAAGATCAGAGATTTACCAGGAGAATCAGACTTTTTTTTTCACTTTTTGATAAAGGAATGTCAATCTGATTATGATTTTTAATTATTGCTCACTGTGTTTTAGTTACTTTTAGTTTAATACTAATTAAAATTATTAAAATATTTTAAATAATTTCAATTATGTTGAGTTAGTTTCATTAATTTTCCTCTTGTTCTTTTTGAACCAAATTCTGCAGCAAGCATATTTTAGAGCCCAAACCGAGATTATTTTCAAATTTCAACATTTATTTTCAGTGACACCTTGGGACAATTGCTAAAACTGTTTGAGCTTTGATTACAAATTAGATAATTCTTTTCTATAAGGATCAAACTAAACAATTTGTTTATGGCATTTAATGAATTTTCAATGAATGCTACTTGCCTTAGTTAGTTCAAATTGCTGTAACAAAAATACCCATAGACTGGGAGGCTTATAAACCAAAGAAGTTTATTTCTCACAGTTCTAGAGGCTGGAAGTCCAAGATCAAGGAGCAGGTAAGGGGCTTCATCCTGGTTCATAGATGGCTATCTCCTCTCTGTGTCTGCACATGGCAGAAGGGGCTAAGGAGCTCTTCGGGGTCTCTTTTATAAGAGCACTTAGCCTGAAGAGCCTTGTTACAGGATTTGGGTTTGTCCTGAATATTCTGAAGAGGATTCTGGATTGAATGCTGTCAGTACTGGGGACAAATCAAACATGTGTATGTTGGTAACTTTTACCTAGAAAACAAAAACATCAAAGCAGAATTAGATTTACTGTTATAAAGATGCAGCAGTTAATCATGCTAATTTTTTGTGGTTGCTGAGTGTCCTGGTCTCTGTCTTGTTTCAGACCTGGACATGGAATAGACTTGCCTTTGCCTTCTTCCACCCCATAGTCACAGGGTAGCTCTAGCTGATTCTTGTTTAGATTCTAGAGAATTGTTTATGTTTGTTGAGAATATTTCAGCTTAGCTGTCAGATGCCAATTGTTAGCAGCCAAAGTCATTTTTAATTTCTTGGGAGTCTAAAATGGAGCTATTATATATACACTTTCTGGGCATTTTTTGCTGTTCACTATATTTCAGTGTGTGTTATTAAGCGAACTTCATGGAGGAAGGCAATTGAATTGTCTCATTTTTTAGAAAGTTTTACATGAAAAATGTTACACTTACTATCCAATTAAAAATAACAACTCATTTTATCATGGTTTAATATGTAAGTGGTTAGAAGGCAGAGACCATATCTATTTAAGTTATTTCTTTTAGCATCTAGCATACCACCATTCAAGTATGTGAAGGTAATTAAAACTAACTGATGATAATGCTGAATGTTCCTTTACGGATGCAGAGATGAAATGTGGAGTGGAGAATGGAGAGTAGGCATTTAGCAACAGTTTGCATTAACATTAGAGCAAATTGAACAAAGTGGGTGTGGTCTTCATGGCTCTGCATAGGTACACATGTGCAATATACATGATGTGGAAATTTCCATGGATGTAAATGGGGGAACAGAGAAAGAATTGGAAGAGGAAGAAGGTGATCAGTCTAGAATTTGTGGAACATAAATTTAGGATTTCCACATTGTTTTACAACGGTCCCATCATGAGTAACCACAAAGATTGGGCCAAATGGAAGAATTTTTAGCATTTTGGACCCCAGAACAAAAGAGTTGCCACTGTGGTGAGTGACAAGACCAAATATATAACCCTACAATAATGGAAAGTTATGACTATACTTGAAATTAAAATCCTGTGTAATTGTTGAAGGAAAGTTTGATAAGAAATTAGAAAGAAGTGTTAAACACATAGGGCAAAAAGCAAAAAATAGAGTAGGAGGAATTATATTTCTAGGCCTGTGTTTTAACCACATAACCCTGTGATATACAATTTAGGAGGATTCAGTCTCAAGTATTTCACAGCAACATGCATTTCCTTATAAGATATTAATCATAAATTTTAATGTCATTAAAGGAAGATAGTTTCTTTAAACTTGAAATTTAAGAAAATGTAGACTTTTCACTGTGAACCACAAATGCCTGCAAATTTTGCACAACAGGTAACAGCACACTTTGTACCTGAGCAGGTGGAAAATGCCACTCTCTTTCTTTTTATAGACGGAAATTCTAATTCATTGTTCTATTTTTGTGCAGATCTCTTTGAAAACAATAACTTTTTATTTGTCTGATTTAATTTTTAGAAGAACAGATTGTATAAGTCAGAGTTTATTTAATTCTCAATAAGAATAATGTATCAGCACAAACAGAAAGAAATAGGAACAAAACACAGAAAAGAAGAAAATAACTGAACATTCATTTTCTGTTTGTGACACTGACAAAAATTTTATAAAAAATCAGCTGTTATTGAAAAGGAGAAACAGAAGAGACAGATTAGTAAAATATTCCAGAATGTTCTAGGAACTCATTTTAGTACTATGGCATCGAAATGCAATATGGATAAATAAGAACCCAAATTTTTAAGTCTCTGTGTATATGTGTGTGTTATGGTAAATTATATGTAGAATATTCAATATTATATAAATATAAATATTGTGTGTGTTATGGTAAATTATATGTAGAATATCCAATATTATATAAATATAAATATTAATATATAAATATTATATAAGTATTCAATATATATAAAATTCATCAAATTATGAAATCTTATGCTATCATTAACATTTGTTTAGTATTTACCATTTGGTAACAGTGCCATTCTTTGCTTATAATATAAATAAATGTTTATATATGCATATCATAAAATCAAGTTCCCACTTACTCAATGCTCCCTAACCTCTCTAGCCCAGGTCAGTGTCTTTTAAATTGTCCCATGTTTGTTGTATTAACTATACTTCTACCACTTGTCTATTTATTACAGAAAACACTTGATTAAATGTTTCAGGCTATCTAGGTTTATTAGAAAGGTGAGTGTTTCAAGTAGATTTTTAAAATAACATATCTCATTCATTTGGCATCTCACTTGTGAAATGCTGATTATCTAATTACCTGGTCAACCACAAATTATCTGTGGTCTAGAGACCAATGTAAAAGGAGTCAGGAAAGGTGAAATGAGAGCTATCATTAGGTTAAATTTTCAAAAATCAAAATCGTTATTTCAATTAAAAAATGCCACATTAATGCCTAAGGATACTTTGAAAGGATTTTTTAAGATTTCAAAATATTTTGCAAAGCTCATGAATTGTATACATGCTAGAATCATGAAGTAATCTATGCTCCTGGACAAAAAGATACATTTATCTACATTAATAAAGTTGCAACCTCTATTTGAGATCCCTATGTGTTTTTTTTTAATTTTTAATAGAAGTATAATTGGCATACAACATCTTATTAGTTTCAGTTGTACATCATAGTGATTTGATATTTTTATACATTACAAAATGATCACCTTAAGTTTAGTTAGCATCAGTCACCATACAAAGTGATTAAAATACTATTGACTATATTCCCTTTGCTGCACATTACATCCCCAGGATATTTTTCTTTTATAACTGGGAGTTTGTACCTCTAAATCCCCTTCATCTATTTCACCAATCCCTCATATTTTTTCTTTTATATGTAAAAGAATATTTTATTTGTCCCTGAAATATTGAATTATTTAAAGTAATTGAGTCACCAAATATTTTAAGTGATCTGAGTGCAGGGACTCAATATGTTACTATAAAGTTTCTGTTATTAATAGAAGTAAACATTTTTTGTTATTAAATCTCAATGAAGAGTATATATTTGTGAGCAGATATTCCAAATTTTAACAAAAATTAAATTCATATATTAAACTAATACAATATATTATTTTATTTATTTTTTATTATGTTATGTTAATCACCAAACATTACATCATTAGTTTTTGATGTAGTGTTCCATGATTTATTGTTTGCATATAACACCCAGTGCTCCATTCAATATGTGCCCTCTTTTAATACCCATCACCAGGCTAACCCATCCCCCCACCCCCCTCCCCTCTAGAACCCTCAGTTTGTTTCTCAGAGTCCATAGTCTCTCATGGTTCATCTCCTCCTCCGATTCCCCCCCTTCATTTTTCCCTTCCTACTATCTTCTTTTTTTTTTAACATTATACATTATATGTATAATACATAATACATTATATGTATTATTTGTTTCAGAGGTACAGGTCTGTGATTCAACAGTCTTACACAATTCACAACACTCACCATACACATACACTCCTAATATAATATATTCTTAACTGGCCTTTCCTAATCAAGGTTATTATGAAGTTCCTAATCAAGCTTATTTTAGAATTTTTAACATTATTTTAAGCACACAAATTATTTTCATAAAAAGGCAGTCAAAAAAACTCCCAAATGATAGAATGTATGTATTATACAGATGACAATGTGTCTTTTGCAGTTAATTTTAAGTCAATTTAATCAAGAATAAAAACTGGATAAGAAAATGAGACAGAAATGATTTTGACAAGTAAAAGCTAATATTGAGAAAATAAGAAGTGACTCATCCAATATTTTTAACTTCTGATTAAATAACATTCTCTTTTATAAGTCTGTTTTTAAAATATAGTTCAAGGTTGATATTTCTTTTTTTTTTTTCTTTTTTTTAGGGGGGGAGGGGCAGAAGGAGAAGGAGAGAGAATATTAAGCAGGCTCCACACCCAGCACAGAGCCAACACAGGGCTCAATCGCATAACCCTGCAATCATGACTTGAGCCAAAATGAAGATCAGTTGCTTAACCAACTGAGCCGCCCAGGGGCCCCCAAGGTTGATTTTTCCGAAGTGACTACATATTTAACATCCCAAGTATTTCAAATTGTTCTAGTTCTATTTCCTGATTGAACTATAATACATGCATACACACACACACACACACACACATTTCTAAGAGAAAAATATATGGTTAGAAAACTATAGTCAATTGATGTATTGAACATTATTGGATTATCTTTTAATATATCAGGAAGTTTGTCATTAATCTTTACCATCTGGGTCCAGAAGACTTTTTTTTTTAATTAATAGGTTTTATTTTTAAGAACAGTTTTCAGTTTATAAAAAATTGAGCAGTAAGTACAAAGTTCCTGTATATACCCATATCCTACCCACCTCACATTTTCCCCTATCATTAACATCATGCATTATTGTAGTGCATACATTACAATTGATGAACTAATATTGATAGATTAGTGTTAACTAAAGTGCATAATTTACATCAGCCTTCACAATTTAATTTGTATGATTCTATAAGGTTTTGACCAATGTATAATGTCCGGATATATCAGAGTTTGTTTATCCATTCACCTATTGAAAAATATCTTAATTACTTCCAAATTCTGGCAATTATGGATATACCTACTATAAATATCTGTACACAGGTTTTTGTTTGAACAGAAGTTTTCAACTTCTTTGAGTAAATGACATTCAAATTTTAATTAGAACAAATTTTAGCAAAAGGCAAATTGATTATGAAGAGGCAATGTATCTTAATGTCACTAAAACATGAAATTTTAGAAATCTAAATGTTTATCTTATACCATAAATAGAATTGCTGGCAAGACCATATTTAGCTTTGTAATAAACTACAAACAAAGTTGGAAAATGGCTACATCAATTTGTATTCCCACCAGCAATGAATGAGTGTCCCTGTTGGTCCATGTCCTCACCAGCTTTTGGAGTTGTCAGTGTTTTGGATTTAGGCCATTCTAAACAGTGGTTGTATCTCATTTTAATTTGCAATTCCATAATGACATATGATGCTGAGCATCTTTTCATATGCTATTTTTCATTTGCATATCTTCTTTGGTGAGGTGTCTATTTAGATTTTTGCCAAATTTTTAACTGGATTGTTTTTCTGGTTGAGTTTTAAGAGTTCTTTGTACATTTTGGATACTATTCATTTATCACACATATCCTTTGCAAATACTTTCCTCATTGTCTTTTCATTTTCTTAAAGTGTCTTTCTCAAGAGCAAACATATTTAAGTAAAGTTCCATCCTTTCATGGATTATGTTTTCAGTGTTGTACCTAAAATGTTGTCACTAAACCCAAGGTCAACTAGTCTCCTGTATTATCTTCTAGAAGTTTTATAGTTTTGCACATTACATTAGGTCTATGATACATTTTGAGTTAATTTTTGTGAAAGACATAAGGTCAGGGTTTGGATTTTTTTTTTTTTTTTTTTTTTTTGCATGGGAATGTCCAGTTGTTCCAGCATTTGTTAAACAGATTATCATTTCTTCATTGAATTGTCTTTGCTCCTTTGTTAAAGATCAGTTGACTATGTTTATTTGGGGTTCTTTCAGAGCTCCCTATTCTGTTCCTTGATCTATTTATTTTTGCATTAATACCATACTGTCTTGATTACTGTAGCTATATAATGTCTTGAAGTTAGGTAGTATCAGCCTTCAGACTTTATTCTTCTTCTTCAATATTGAATTTTATCTATATTTGTAAATTTATAATTAATCATTATAAGTTTGATTATATTATAATTAAGGCAAATATAAACATCAATATAATAAGCTTTATTGTATTAATCCTTGATATTGTCAGGAAAGAATGTAATTCCCTTTTACCATCTGGATCTAAGAGACACGTTATTTTAGATTTTTAGGGTGTAAGGGGTTTTTTTTGAATAATGTTTAGATGTAATAATAAAGGGATAGTGAAAAACAATATTATTATACTCTTTAATAAGAGTTTAATAAATAGAGGGGCACCTGGGTGGCTCAGTTGGTTAAGCATCTGATTCTTGATCTCGGCACAGGTCTTAATCTCAGGGTTGTGCATTCAAGCCCCATGTTGGCCCAGCATATATAAAAAAATAATAAAAATAAAATTTAAATATAGTAGACTTGAATTTCTATTCCATATTTCCTGGATTTAATGATATATCTACCCAAAATGGGCAACAACTGTCATGTATGCTCCTGGAACATACCATATTGTAAATACTGAGGTCAGATTTCAAATATACATCTCTAATGTGTTCTATTTAGTCATTGTTTCTGGTTCTTCTTACACTTGGTCAAAATGAAATACTCTAAAAAACTTTGGTGGTTCATAATTTTGTAAAAGACAATAAAAATATCTTTGCCCTGTAATTGCAAACATTTCATTTTTAGATTTATAAGCACCAACTCAATTGAAAAAGAAAATGAGTTTTAAAAAATGTTTTGTTATCAAATGCCTTCAGCATTTATCCACTTATGAACTATATAAGTTCTTATGTGCAGAAATCATAAAAATGAAAGAACGTGATATTTCCTTTTTAGCAAAATCAAGTTGCAAAATATTGCGTGATGAAGTCCTTCCCTTTGTTTCCTCATAAACAAATTGTTTACTTATTGATTTTTGAGTTTAATAAAATATGTCTAGGATTTCATAAGTGAAGACTTCTGTTTCACCATCATTAGATTCTTGAGTCCTACTGTTTTCTCTCTGAATTTATTGTCTGATCTGTCTAATAATTTTGAGATATCTTTCTCTGTCAATTTTCTTTTCTTGCCATTCTGAGCAGGAAATGAAAGATTCAGAATTCTCAACTGATCATGAAAGTTAAGCGACCAACAAACAGGCAAAAAAAAAAAAAAAAATAGAATGGTGGTGTTTTATTTCCAGACTTCTTTTCTAGTACCATATAAGAAAACACAAAACCTGAGCAACTCTCTAAGTAAATAGGGATGCGGCAACAGTGATGATTTATATCACTCTTGCATAATCCTTCCACACCAGCACTATCTAATAGAATTTTCTGTGATGATGGTAATGTTCTTATCTGTCCCAAAATAGTAAGTAGCCATTGTCTAGCTACATAAGGCTACTAAGCACTTGAAATGTAGATCTTGTGACTAAAGAAGTATGGTTTAAATTTTATTTAATTGTAATCAATTTACATTGAAATTTAAATAGCCACGTGTGACTAGTTTTTGCTATATTGGACACCACCACTCTAGATGATTTCATCATACTTTCATTTTTTTATTATGTCATTCCTTTTAGCATAGTTGGGGACAATCGATGAGTTAGGGTCAAGTTCATGGTGAAGTAATTCATAGAATGTTAAAGTAGCAAGATTTTTCATACTACAGAAAATATAACACCAATATAATTTCATGACATATATTAGATTTACAAAAGAGTCCAGTGTCTCTATATCATAATTGCAAGGTAGAATAATTTACAATCTATTTTGAAAGGTGAATTCTCTCTGTTTTTTGGAGGACCTCTAAGAAAGGACACAAATCATGAAATGCTTTCTCTAAAAGTAGTTAGCATTGTTTCAAAAAGAAACTCAACAACTAAAATTGAGGCCATTGCACTCTAACAATATACTGAGGGTTAACTTTGCATACTTTTTAGGAGGGAAATTTTAATTTATATTTTTATGAACAAGGCTAGTGATTTTAGTGATTATTACAGAATTGCAAAAAGTTTTGTTCTGCCCTTTAAAATGCCTTTCATTTTTCTTTGTGATTTCTACAATTTTAGAATTTGTGATGTAGTTTTTGGTTAAAGCATAGAATGATCACACTGGAGCTCATGAGCAATGATGATCAGAGTCTATCCATTCTTTGAGGGGGTATGTAAGCTGTGTCGTATAGGGATGGACCATGCTTTTATAAGACCACAGTGTTTGGCATTCAAATACATGTTAACAACCACTGGAGTAAGATAAAAACTTTTAAAGAAAATATATTTTGAATGTAGTGTGACCTAAATAAAATTAAAATGCAGATTAAAACCAATACTGCATTTTTTAAAGACTTTATTTATTTGAGAGAGAGAGATAGCACAAGCAGAGGGAAGGGCAGAGGGAGAAGGAGAAGCAGACCCCCAGCTGAGCAGGGAGCCCAACATGGGGCTCCATCCCAGGACCCTGAAGATCATGACCTGAGCCGAAGTCAGCCAAGTCAGCCACTTAACTGAGTAAACCACCCAAGCACCCCTCAAAACTGCATTTTTTAAAGTTCAAGTTGTGAAGTCAGATAAGGCGAGGTTGAAATTCAAGCTTCCCTAAGTGACTTTATGCTAGTCACTCTAAACCTAATTTCCTCATCTGGGAAATGTACCTACTTCATATTTTTTGTAAGGATTAAATCAAGTAAGGTATGATAAGTTCTTGGCTTTCTATTATTATTATTAGGAAGGTAACACATACCTTATGAATGCAAACAAATTTAGCAAATACTTTCTCTGAGGTCTATACATTATGAAAGGAAATTGAAAAACCTTGAGAATACAAACTAGGGAACGTATGAAATAAGTAAAAAGAATATATAAAGAGATTGTTTGCTTTGTAATTTTGCCCAGGACTTAGACTATTCACCAAGACTGAAAAAAAAAAAAATCGATCTTAAATTTGGTAATTATGCCAAATGAAATAAGTCAGACTGAGAAGGACAAACACCTACTGTATGATTTCACTCATTTTTGGAATCTAAAAATCAAAACAAATAAACAAACAAAAAGTAGAATCAGATCTCTAAATACAAAGAACAAACTGATGGTTGCCGGGGGGAAGGGATTGGGGGGATGGGCAAAATGGTTGAAGGGGAGAGGGAGATACAGTCTTCTAGTTATGGAATGAATAAGTCAAGGGAATAAACCACACAGCATTGAGCATATAGTCAACGATACTGTAGCATTGTATGATGACAGATAGTATGTACACTTGTGGTGAACACAGCAAAGAGATATTGAATCACTAGGCTGTACACTGAAAGCAAATATAACATTGTGTGTCAACTATACTCAATAAAAAAATTAAAAATTTTATGATATCAGGAAAATAAAAATAATTTATAAAATATTTTTTCTTTCCATTTATAAAAGGTCAAGTTCATGGTGAAGTAATTCATAGAATGTTAAAGTAGCAAGATTTTTCATACTATGAAAAATGCATACTATGAAATACAAATAAAATCCATACAAATAAAATCTTTTTATCCTAAAGGAGAAATTTCATGGAGAGAATCTACCATAACTATGTAGTTATTTTTTGATTTGGGCTTTCTCAATTTAAACATATTTCAAAATATACACTAAACGTAAGGATTGTTACTGTATTTTTTTATTGTTATTGTGATATTGATGATGAATGAATGGTGATGATGATTTTGGCCTTTGTCAAATTTACCAGAATGACATAAAAGGGAATATTTTATTTTATTTTATTTTATTTAAAGATTTTATTTATTTATTTGAGAGAGAGAAAGCACATGAGGTGGGGGGGAGGGTCAGAGGGAGATGCAGACCCCCCGCCGAGCAGGGAGCCCGATGCGGGACTCGATCCCGGGACTCCAGGATCACGACCTGAGCCGAAGGCAGTCGTTTAACCGACTGAGCCACCCAGGCGCCCAAAAGGGAATATTTTATTTTGTATTAGTTTATTAGATTTATTTAGTTAGTTTAGAGAAAATGAGAGAGAGAGAGAGAGAGAGAGAGAGAGCAAGAATGGGGGAGGGGCAGAGGGAGAGAGAATCTCAAGCAGACTCCCTGCTGAGCATGGAGCCCCATGCAGGGCTGGATCCCGTCACTGAGATCATGACCTAAGCTGAAACCAAGAGTCCAACATTAAACCAACTGAGCCACCCAGGTGCCCCAAAAGGGGACATTTTAAAGATTACATAACATATGAAACAAAACCAAACTTGATAGTTGACTAAATGGTTAACGAACATGAAATGAGATATTAACTCCCTCACTAAGTTGTATAGTTTTATATTAAGTCATCATGTTTGACTGAACCTATGCATTGTCTATTAATGTATGTTTGTTAAATAAACACTCAGTGCTTAGGCCATAGCAGATTTATAAAATCTAAAACAACTTTACATTATTGTGTTCATTTCATCATTTACTGTTCCTTTTTGCATCCCTGTGAGGAATTCTATTCATGGTGACTTAAATAAATTTACTTTATCAAAAACACAAACAACTTGAAAATGTTTAGAAACACAGTGAGTACTGGTTTTTCATTTTCATTTTAGATAATGATTTGGAGCTTTTTTTTTCTTAATGAGCTTTCAGAACTGCCAAAATTTCCTATGTAGTCATGAAATTTAACAAGTGGCCTCCCTGATGCCTTTTCCTAAGTAATTCATCTCCACTGTCAAAGCTATCAATTAACAAAATTTATCTCTGCCTCCCAGAACACAACTAACACTATCAACGTTGAATTAAAACTATGCATTTTACATCACCATATGAGACCATTAATTACAAGAGCACTTCATTTAATAAATTATTATTATAATTATTTTAATTATTATAAATTCCAAATTATAAATTCCTTCATTTCTTCATTCCCTAAATACTTTAAAATTATTCTAATTAGAATAAAATATTGGAGAAACAATTATTTTAAGCCAAAATGTAAGGATAATAAATGATATGGAGAAAATTCACTTACAGTATTATAGAGTCTACAATTGTAGAAATTTATGAATTGGAATATAAGCAAAATAATATTGATTCATTTATTATCTGTACCTTTACTGCAACTCTAGAAACCTCAGTTTGTTTCTTAGAGTCCATAGTCTCTCATGGTTCGTCTCCCCCTCCAATTTCCACCCCCCCTTATTTTTCCCTTCCTACTATCTTCTTTTTTTTTTTTTTTAACATATAATGTATTATTTGTTTCAGAGGTACAGGTCTGTGATTCAACAGTCTTACACAGTTCACAGCACTCACCATAGCACATACCCTCCCCAATGTCTATCACCCAGCCACTCCATGCCTCCCACCCCCCACCACTCCAGCAACCCTCAGTTTGTTTCCTGAGATTAAGAATTCCTCATATCAGTGAGATCATATGATACATGTCGTTCTCTGATTGACTTATTTCGCTCAGCATAATACCCTCCAGTTCCACCAACGTCATTGCAAATGGCAAGATTTCATTCCTTTTGATGGCTGCATAATATTCCTGTGTGTGTGTGTGTGTGTGTGTGTGTATACCACATCTTCTTTATCCATTCATCTGTCGATGGACATCTTGGCAAAATTAACAAGTCAGGAAACAACAGATGGTGGGGATATGGAGAAAAGGGAGCCCTCCTATACTGTTGGTGAGACATTTTGCTTCTAATAGCTCCCTGATCCATTCAGTTTTATGCACTGCCAAATATCTTCTAAACCTTGGTTCTGACCCTGATATTTACTTGATTACAAACTTAAGATGGCTTCTTATTGCCTCTAACATGATATCCAAACTCTTTAGCCTGACACTGAAGTCTTTGAAAATATACCCCTATAATGCTGCTCTTGGCACGTCTTTAGAGATAATGCATCCTAGACTTTACATTATTTCTAGATGTCTCACATACAACCCATATACAGCCTACATTCTTCTCTTCATCAACCCTTTGTTCAACTCTTTGTTTGAATTCCCTTATATTCTCTACCTCTAGGAAAATGTTGCCAGTTCAAGTACTATGTATTCTTTGAATTGTTTTAAGTGCCACTTCTCTGGGTAACTTTCTTTGTGTCTGACAAATACATATAATTTCTTCCTCCATAACACCCGTAATGCTCCGTCGGAGTGCTATGTTGCTTTCAGTTTTGAATTTTGCATGATTTTGAACTATATGTGATTTATCTTTCTGATTTGGATTAAATTACTATGGGTTACTATGTTTGTGGATGTATAACACTTGAATAGTAGTAGCAATGGGTCTTATACCCACACTAATTTGTACATGTTTGTTGAATAAATAAAAGATTGCCACAAAAATAATTTTTCATTAGAATTTAAAGGAATTTAACAGACTGTTGAAGGAAAAGTACCTGATAGTTTTGAGCATTCTTTGCATAATGTTGTGAGTTAAAAGGAAAGTTAAGTGTTTGAGTTTTATTGTAAAATTATAAACAGGGAAAAAATTGGACACTTTAGAAAAAATCAGTCTTACACAGAGGAAATAAATAGTAGCTGAAATGGTTCTACTTAACTCTTGGTCTATCAACATGAAAACCGGTCAACCTTGAGGTGTAGAATGAGTTTGCTTTGTAGCTGAAGTAAACTTCAGGAAAGTATTATAATGGCCTTCCTCAGAATACTCAGCACCTCCTTCATTTCAGAAATAGAGATATGAGAGCTATACAGGTCTATAGGAGTGAATGTAAACATTTTACAGAAGGGTACTATTGACATCTTGGGCCAGGTAATTCTTTGTTGTGGAGGGGCTGTCTTCTGTACTATAGGATGTTTAGTAAACTTCCTGGCCTCTATCCATTAGATGCTAATGGTATTCCCTCTATATGTCCCCCGCATTGTAATAAGCAAAAACATCTCCAGATATTGCCAAATGTCCTTGGGGGTAGGGTTCATGACTGCCTCTAATTGAGAACTATTATTTTAGAAAAAACTTCAAAGTGGCTTCACAAAGTTGAGTAGGTGACTAATTTTCTTTAGTATTAATGTAACTACCAAGAGATAGCTATAAGGGTGCTAATTAAATTATTTTTTCAGAAAATTTTATATAATGACATTGCTACAAAGCAAAGAATCACAACTCTTTCATTTACAAAATACTTAAAAGTTTCTAAATTTCCCTTAATAAAAATCTGCTGTGGGAATATTTCTGTATTATTTTATAGAGAATAGAAATATGTTGCTGAGAAGGATATATCATAATAAGTAAGGGAATATATTTCTTTATTTTTAAAATATTTTCCCAGTTTTATTGGTATATAATTTTGATATATAATTGACATATAACATTGTATTAGTTTAAGGTATACAACATAATTATTCAGGATATACATGTATTATATATTATATATATAAATGATTACTATAATGTTTACTTAACATCCATAACTGCACATAATTAAAATCATTTTACTTGTGATGAGAAGTTTTAAGATCTGTTTTCTTAGCAATTTTCAAATACACATATAGTATTGTAACTATAGGCATCATGCTACACATTATATCTTCAGAACTTAAAAATCTTGTAACTGGAAGTCTGTACCTTTTAACCTCCTTCACTCAAAAAAATATTTTCATCTGTTGAAGAGATGTGAGAGGGAGATGTAAGACTTAAAAAAAAAGAGGAGACAGACAGACAGACTGACATATGGTTTACACATAGAATTCAGTAACATTGTCAGATAGGTTTTATAACTTGCAGATCATATAGAGTCAAAGCAAATCTTTTGCCAGTTTCCAATTCAACCAGATGGAGAAAGAGTTGATTTTAAAGAATAGAGGACATGGAAGTTACTACAAAAAGCACTAGCGATCCCTAGTGTCATCTGAGAGGGAAGAGGAAACACAAGTTTATTGAGGTGTAGTGAAGATCAGAGAATAGGATTCAAACTGCATAAGTGATTTATGACTATGTAACTAGGGTAAGTGACCTCCTCTGAGCCTTACTCTCATGTTCTACACAATAGGTCAACAAAAGAATCTTCCTTGTGTGCTGTATGAGAGGGTGTACTGAGCCAATACATATAGAATATTTACAACAATGACTATTATTTACCAAGTATTTGGTCAATGTTCATTACCATTAAAAGATAGCTGTGACAAATAAATTTGATTTTATAACACACTAGTGATTGGAAAATATTATTCAAATCCATTATTTATTCAACAAATATTTAATTGAGGGCCAGGAGTTATTCTAGAACCAAGGATAAACCAGTGAACAAGGTAGACATAATCTCTGCTCTGATGAGTTTGCTTTTCTAAGAATATGCTAAACACTCAGTAGCACCATTGATGAAAACTAACTCCAGAGCTTTAGGTGTTACATTGTGAATGTTATAATGTACAATGTTATAATGTTATATTATAATTCTGGTGCAACAGTGGATAGAAATGGGTAATAGTACTATGCCTCATATATTTTAGGAACTACATAAATGTTAAATGAATTATTTGGGAGTACTCATAGGAAATAACTTTTGTGAACACATAAAATGATCAAGGTAATATTTTGCTTTTGAGCAAGGATCCACATAATGCCATGGGCAATGCAACTGACCATCGTTTTAAGTTATAAACCACTATGTTCACTCAATATATTATACAATATGGAATGATACAGTAAGCCAATAGTAGATGTTAGTTTACAATTGCTTCTCTTATTTGGCAATTTTTTCATTATCCATAACAGGCTGATGTTTTTTATAATCTTAAATTTCTGTTGTATTTCTTTGATTATGGAAGAAGTAAGGTTTTTTTTTTTTCTTTTTTTATTGGTAAAACATTTGATTTAAAACTTCTTTTTATTCACCTACAGTCTTTAGTGATGGATAAACGTTGAACCAATGACACTAAATACTTTAAGAGCTTGTGCGTTTAAGATCGTCCATTAGGTGGCTTAATAGTAGCTGCATCACTGATCTTTTCTCCTTTCTAAAATCTTTGTTAAGGATATAGAAAATCCATTTTACTGCATCAATATCTTTACTTTGATTGAAACCAGGAGTTGTTCAAATAAAACAAGAGGTATCTTTACTACCAAGTTCATAAAGCTTTTAAAATTTTGAATAAAAAAGGAATAATTTGTGCATCAATCTATCTTTTGATAGTAATTGTGCTTGTTTCTAAATGAAACCCAGAATTTGTCAGATAAGTAAACGAAATAATACTTAAGGCTAAAAAGTATGTTTTCCTTTCACATTTTCATAATTTTAAAAATAGATTTTATTTTATTTTTTTAAAGATTTTATTTATTTATTTGACAGAGAGAGGCACAGCGAGAGAAGGAACACAAGCAGGGGGAGTGGGAGAGGGAGAAGCAGGCTTCCTGCTGAGCAGGGAGCCCGATGTGGGACTCGATCCCAGGACTCTGGGATCATGACCTGAGCCGAAGGCAGCCGCTTAATGACTGAGCCACCCAGGAGCCCTAAAAATAGATTTTAAAGAGTGATATTTTTCCTACAAAAGCCTTAGAAAGGAAACATTGTGTTTTTAAAATAGCTGCATATTTTGCTTGTTTGCTAGTAACACTGAAAAATAATTTGTGGATGAATGCATATATCCCTATTTTCTATATTCTTTTTTTTTTTAAAGATTTTATTTATTTATTTGACAGAGAGAGACAGTGAGAGAGGGAACACAAGCAGGGGGAGAGGGAGAAGCAGGCTTCCCACGGAACAAAGAGCCCAATGCGGGGCTCGATCCCAGGACCCTGGGATCATGACCTGAGCCAAAGGCAGCTGCTTAACCAACTGAGCCACCCAGGCACCCCTATTTTCTATATTCTTATAAAAAACTTTCTCATTTGCTTGCATTTTGAAAGAAATAAGAAGCAACTCATTCATTTATTCATTCAATATTTAAAGAACTCTTACATTTCAGGCATTTTGTTAGGATCTGACAACATACAATTAAATAGGTTAAGATCTTGGATCCTGAATGCTCAAAATATAGTGAATGAAATATAATATAAAAATATATGTATTTTACTCACTCGGCATCAGGGAAATTCAAATCAAAACCTCAATGAGATACCACCTCACACCAGTCAGAATGGCTAAAATTAACAAGTCAGGAAATGACAGATGTTGGCGGGGATGCAGAGAAAGGGGAACCCTCCTACACTGTTGGTGGGAATGCAAGCTGGTGCAGCCACTCTGGAAAACAGTATGGAGGTTCCTCAAAAAGTTGAAATTAGAGCTACCATATGATCAAGCAATTGCACTACTGGGTATTTACCCCAAAGAAACAAAAGTAGGGATCCAAAAGGGTACGTGCACCCCGATGTTTATAGCAGCAATGTCCACAATAGCCAGACTGTGGAAAGAGCCAAGATGTCCATCAACAGATGAATGGATAAAGAAGAGATGGTATATATATACAATGGAATATTATGCAGCCATCAAAAGGAATGAGATCTTGCCATTTGCAACGATGTGGATAGAACTGGAAGGTGTTATGCTGAGCGAAATAAGTCAAACAGAGAAAGACATGTATCATATGATCTCACTGATATGAGGAATTCTTAATCTCAGGAAACAAACTGAGGGTTGCTGGAGTGGGGGGTGGGGTGGGAGGGATGGGGTGACTGGGTGATAGACACTAGTGAGGGTATGTGCTCTGGTAAGCACTGTGAATTGTGCAAGACTGTTGAATCTCAGATCTGTACCTCTGAAACAAATAATGCAATATATGTTAAGAAAAAAAAAAAAAGAAGAAGAAGAAGAAGATAGCAGGAGGGGAAGAGTGAAAGGGGGGAAATCGGAGGGGTAGACAAACCATGAGAGACGATGGACTCTGAAAAACAAACTGACGGTTCTAGAGGGGAGGGGGGTGGGAGGATGGGTTAGCCTGGTGATGGGTATTGAGGAGGGCACGTTCTGCATGGAGCACTGGGTGTTACACACAAACAATGAATCATGAAACACTACATCTAAAACTAATGATGTAATGTATGAGGACTAACATAACAATAAAAAAATTAAAAAAATATATATATGTATTTTACTAAGTGCAATGTTTTATAATAATAGTATATATCCTGTATTATGAAATAATTTAAACCTAATTATTTACTGTTCTCTGCCATTTGTATGTTTTTATATATTATATTATAAACATTATATATTGTGTATAATATATATGAGTCTATACAATTATGTTCAATAAATATGGTGTTAGAGTTCATTTACTTGAAAACATTTTAAAACAGACAAAATTATTATTTAAAAAAGTGAGCAACATAGAAGACAAAGCTAAGATAAATTCATAGCAATTAGTAATAATAATGCATTTTTTACTAACCCCCTTTTTTACTGTCACAAATTGGTACAGTATAATGCATTACATTAGTAATTTGAAAATACACATCCACAAAGTACTAAAGAATGTCACTCTGTTTTGTGACATAGTGGTTCATAACATGAACATTTAAGATTAATTTTACATACAACAGACCCCAACAAGATTTCAAGTAAGCATTTTTAATATTTTAGAATTAATATATCAAATGGATAAGAAAGTATAACAAAATCTTTAGCGTATTCATTCATTTAAGAATTTATTAAGCACAGATTTTGTGTAAAGCATTATGCAAGATACTGAGGATATAGCCGTGACTGTTTAAAAAATTACACCAAGGTGAAAGAGAACATGTAGAAGAGGCATCTGACCAAACTTGAGGGTAATGAATTAATGCCTTTAGCAAAAATATTTGAGTTGAGATTTAAGAGTTAAGCTCCCCCAGAATGGAATATTCCAGACAATTTGTATAAAATTCATTCAAAAAATGAAAATGAATGTTAGAAGGCAAGAGAGTGGGACTCCTGGGTGGCTCAGTTGGTTAAGTGTCTGCCTTCGGTTCATGATCCCAGGATCTTGGGATCAACCCCTGTGTCAGGCTCCCAGCTCAGCAGGGAGTCTGCTTTTCCCCCTCCTCCAGCTCGCTCGTGCTCTCTTTCTCTCAAATAAATAAATAAAATCTTTGAAGAAGTGTACAGATCACATGAGACCTAAAGGCTATACTAATGATTTTGCTTTTAATCTTAAGAGCAAAGATTAACCATTCAGGGTTTTAACCAGAACACTGGTGTTATCAGATTTATATGTCTTTTTTTTTTTTTTTAAGATTTTATTTATTTATTTGAGAGACAGAGAGATAGCATGAGCAAGGGGGAGGGGCAAAGAGAGAGGGAGAGAATCCCAAGCAGGCTTCACATGCAGTGTGGAACCCAACTTGGGGCTCCATCTTATGACCCTGAGATCATGACTTGAGCTGAAATCAAGAGTTGGACGCTCAACCGACTGAGCCACCCAGCCGCCCCTATCAGATTTATGTTTTGAGAAGACAATTTTGTTTAGTTTTAAAAATCAGATTTTAGGGAGATGAAAACTGACATGAGAGAGAGAGAGAGACCTTTCATTATTGCTGTAAACTAGATAAAAGAAGTAGTTGTGGAGCTATAAGAAAGAAATGAGTAGATTTGAAAACTGTTCAGGACATAGATCAACCACACTTGATTAATTGGTTGAAGACAGAAATACAAGGAAAAGGAGGTGTCTGGTGTATGGAGCTGGATGGAGGCTGGTAGTATCTACAGAACTAGAGATTGCTGGATGAACATGGAAGTAAGGGTTGGAGAGCTTGAGTTCATTTTGGACATGGTGAAGGCACCACGTCTTTTAGACATCTGAAGGGACATGTCAGATGGGTGCTGCATATATTTAAGTGTAGCTTGTGGTACAGAGCTGCCTTTTGGATATAAACCTGAGCATGATTGGTTAGTAGGTAGAAACTGAAGACATGGGTGTGGCTGAAAGGACCCAGCCAGAATTAACATGAGAACAGATCATGAATTCCATTCTTGGTGATCTCAGTATTTAAAGGCTAAATGCAAAAAGACAACAGAACCTGAGAAAGAATAGCCAAAGCTATAAGAGTTGAATCAGAAACATTGAGGGTAAGGGGCCGCAGAGAGGGGAGTGTTGTAAAATCTAGCAAAAATAATTTATAGGCTTAGAAACTAATAAACGTTTTGAATAATTCTGAAGTAAAATAAAAGAGCATTGTATCATATCCCTTGATTTTAGTTAATTTAGAGGTTATTTGATGGTCTTCCTGAAAGTTCCATTGAAATACATGCAAAACATAATATCTCTCTAGTATTTTCTTATAATTAAAATTCTGTATTTTGTATATAAAAGGAATCCTGAATCATGCCTATGGGGACAATTTGTGATACAAATTCTTACCTCTAATAAATTGCTTAAACAAAAACTGGCAAAGCTAAGAGAAACCGGGCCATATTCTGTTTTCCTCTATTCTAACAGCTACCTGCCTGTTAAAACCCTGAATGGTTAATCTTTGCTTTTAAGATTTTACCGTAATGAAGCAAATACTAGTGGTAACTTGCCCATATCCCTTTCACGTACACCATTTCTGTGCATTGAATAGACTGTGCCAGGGAAATAACATTCCTCCTCCTTCCAGAGTAATCCTCAGCTGAACACTAATGAAAATTGGTAAATATTCCCTAAATACTCCTGTCCCTTGCTCATCAAATAAGATAACACTGAGGCATGCCTTACACTGTCCCTCAGAATTCCATGGCAGAATTGAATCCCAGTTGCCCACTGTGTCATCTGCTCAATAGCACAACCTTTATTTACTTCCTTCTCTTCCTGTCTCACTTTCCAGTCCTTCCTTATATCACACCCATAAAAGATGGGTCTCAGGGTCTGCTTGTTAGATTTCTGTATTTGTCAAGGTTCTCCTGAGAAACAAAACTAATAAAATGTATACATAGAAAAATAGATTTATTTTAAGAAGTTGACTCACACAGTTATGAAGGCTGCAAATCCCGAGACCTGCAGGCTGAGCTGCCAAGCTAGAGACCCAGAAGAGATGATGATTTAGTTCCAGTTTGAAACCAAAACAGGAAAAAAGCTGATCTTCTAGCTTGAAGGCCATCAGACAGAAGAATTCTCCCCTATTTGGGGAAGGATCAGCTTTTTTGTTTTATCCAGGCCTTCAACTCATCTGACAAGGCCCATCCACATTAGGGGGAGCAATCTGTTTCACTCAGTCTACTGATTTACACGTTAATCTCTTAGAGGGGCACCTGGGTAGCCCAGTGGGTTAAGTGTCTGACTCTTGATTTCAGCTCAGGTCATGATCTCATGGTTGTGGGATCAAGCCTAGGGTTGGGCTCAACGGCTGGGCATGGAGCCTGCTTAAGATTCTCCCTCTGCTTCTTCCCATGCTTGTGCTCTCTAAATCAGTCAATCAATCAATCAAATCTTAAAAAAAAAAAAAAAAAGTTGGTCTCTTACAAAAATACTCTCATTGAAATACCCAGAATAATGTTTAGGCAAGTATCCGGACACTCTATGGTCCAGTCAAGTTGACACAAAATTAACCATCACAGACACCCAAATTAACACAATTCTTTCCTAGAATCACACTTTCTGATCTTTTTTCTCCTACTTTTTTTCCTCTGGAAGTGAAGCTTGCTTCTATTTGTCAGGATGAAATTACATTCTGCTATATGTATATATGGTCAAAGTTCAAAAGACAATAGACCTCCTTTTTCAGAATCATTCTGGCTCACCTTTGTTACCCTGTATAATTGTTGACATTTCGCCTTCACTTTTTGAAGTGTTCTGCTTTGAAGAAAAAATTATATAATCATCCTAGTCAATAACTGATTCCATAAATGTGATGGTGAAAATCAAAAAATTACTGAAGTATAATTTAATCTTTTATTAAAATATTTTTTCCTACTGATTAAAAAAATATGATGAATATGTGTCATATTTCATCAATTCCCCCCCCGGGGTTATTTCACACTGAAATTTTTTACAATAATGTGTAAGGAATCCCTATTTGCAACTGGTATATTATTGTTGATTACCAAGAATGTATTTTACTGCTTAAAGTATTGAAAAAGAATGTATTTAAAATCTTTAAATAATTTATAAGTATGATATAAGGTCTTCCACAAGATCCTAGTTTACTGTTCAATATATGGCAAATCTGAGTAATATTTTCCTGAAGTAACCTAAAAGTAACCTGAAAGTTACACTGTTGATATATACTTATTTAATTGGTTCAAAATCAGAGAGTGGGTCTAACCCCGGAGTGGCTCAGTTCTTCTATCACACTAAGGGAAGGGCGAAAATAATCGTGACTATCTGGAGCATTCAGAGCCTATTTTGTTTATTGTTGAGGATGCAGAGATAAGAGCAGGAGGCAATTCCATGTTGACAGGAATTCCTTGTTGTGTTGGCCACACAATGCCAGGACTAGCTAAGTCTCATAAAGCAACGAGCATGTTTACATTGTCTCTTTTTTTAAGTTTTAATTTTCCATTTTTTCTATGAAATAGGTGTCTCTGTTGATTAAACAGTATTAAACGTGGCACAAAAGCTATAAGTATTAATGTCTCAAAGTATTTTTGAATCCTCTTTCACCAAGGATGATTTTATTGTTAAATGGAAATAAAAAAAAAATATGTAACAATTATGTTGCAGTATATATAACAAAAAGTTAACTTTTAGTAATATTCTATATAATTATTTTAAATTATTTGCTAACTGTACTTTAGAGAAAACAACATGTACTAAGTGCTGCATTATTGCATTTTCAAGAAGATTCTGCATAATACATATGAGACAGTAGTTGATCCTGAGTTCTTTGAGGGTTCTTTATTGTGAGTCCTGGTATTCCTGCAACAGAAGAGTGTTGTTATTCAAATGTACATAAATGTGTTCGGCCCATAATAATAGTATTCATAGCCATCTATAAATAGTTGAAAAAACAATTGTACCAAATGTTTGATATTCATCTGAGCCACACTTTGCAACTTCAGTTTTATATTCAGATTTCAGAAATAATACAACAGTAGGGTTCATAAGATATTCAGATATTTTTGTTAGCTTTCCATAGATAGGCTGGTAGCTTCTTAAAATTGTATACTCTGTTTCATCAAATCTCAGAAATCCCTTGTAAATGTACACAATAATAAGATAAAGCCTGAACATACACCATGATGTACAGTTATGAAATATATATACTTACGTGTATTTAGTGACCTTTCTTAATATCCCTTTTCATTTTTTTTCTAGATACACCATCAGTTAAGATTATACCATCCACTCCTTTTCCACAAGAAGGACAGCCATTAATTTTGACTTGTGAATCCAAAGGAAAACCACTGTAAGTGATTTAATGAGCACTAAAGTTTTTCACTTTTTCTCCTATCCTGCTTCGATTTCAGGCTTTAACTGAAGAAATCCACTGTTTTTGTCTTTTCTTGGTGGGCAAAGTGATCTTTAGAACAGAAATCCCCTGAACCATGTCTTCATTAAGTATCTGTGGAAGATTTGTCTTTTTCTTTGTCATCTAGTGAAGTTTCTGGGAAGGTTTCCAGCTGTGATTTTTTTTCCTTCTTTTTCTAGTAGGATATTTCAACCTGAAAGGAAAGTGGGCTTAATCAGGCACTGTTTACATCATGAGACTGATAGACGTTACACATTGCTGAACTTAGTTCTCTGGTGAAAATCTTTGAAAATATCGAAGCATCCTCAAAATATCCCCAAGTTTTAAAGTTAAATGGGAAATCGTTTTTATAAGAAGGGAAATCACATCTACATTTCTTTTTTTTTTTTTTTAAGATTTTATTTATTTATTTGACGGAGAGAGAATGAGAGAGAGAGCACATGAGAGGGGGGAGGGTCAGAGGGAGAAGCAGACTCCCTGATGAGCAGGGAGCCCGATGCGGGACTCGATCCCGGGACTCCAGGATCATGACCTGAGCCGAAGGCAGTCGCTTAACCAACTGAGCCACCCAGGCGCCCACACATCTACATTTCTAATGTAGCCCCTATGATACATAATTTGTGAATGTGAGATGTTTCAACATTTCCAATTGTAAAGTGATTTCATTATTAGAATATATAGGTTCTAATATCACTTCGACTTTAAAATTTTACTTTTGACATTCATGTTTATAAACAACTAACTCATAGAAAATCTATTTTTATACAAAATTCAAGAGTAGATTATGCAGATATGCATTACTCAAAGACTATTTGACAGCAATCTGATCTTTCTAATATAGTAACAGTCTATGTTGAGCTGAAAGTCATTTATTTGATTTTCTTAAAAGCTTCCAATTGATTTGCAATTTGTTTAAATTTTAATAGGAGGCATTTAATTGTTTTCCATGTAAAACTATATGGGATAGTCTCTGTGCCAATCAAATTAAGTTACTAAAAAGTTATTTCTAATACTTTTTTATTTAAGTATAGATTTCTTATTACTACATGAGGAATTTTTCTAAAAGAATATTAAGGCAAGAAGCCTGAAATTTCAACTTACTCAGTTGTATGACTTTATAATTTTAACACACTAAGTGAATTCACACTTTATCAAAGTTTTGATATTTTAAAACTGTTCTCTCTTCCAGTGTTATTTTCTAAAGATTCAAACATACTGATTTAATGAACATTCAGTAAATTAATCCATTATTTTACTTCGATCTTTTCAGAAACACTTAAGGCATTTTAGACTTTGAAAGGAACAAACCTTTCATAGTAGCTTTACTACATATATTCTGTGCAATTTACTTTCCTAGTTCTTTCTGATAAGCTTAAATTGCTTATAGAAAACATGTTTCAACTGCTGTATGCGGAGTGTGACAGTGCATTTCGGTATTACAGCTTCAGTAAGAGATTTGGCGGGCTACAAGTTCAGTCCTCTTAATTAGAGAAAGAAGTGTAATAGACTCTAGTCAGCTTTAGGTATACCAAAAGCCTAATTTCTTTAGTCCTGATTCTGTGTATCTAACAAAAGAATTTCTTTCCTAACTTTTCCTTCCATCTTCACTCCTGTTGCTTTCACATATTATTTCCCAAGTCAGTCTGTTGCTCCCCCCCCCTCTCTTTTTGCTTCAGGTTCTGTTGTTGTTTTGTTTGTTTTTTGCTTTCTTCCTCATAATCTCAGAGGTCAGCATATGGGGATGTGAAGGAACAGGATCAGGATGAGGGCATAGCAAGGGAGTTTTGCTTTTAACTTTTCTTCATTGATCTGCCCCAAAGTACATATGTGTACATTTGGAATATGTGTACAACTTATACAATTAGATGAGGATGGGAAATATAGTATTAGAATGCTTGGAAATAAATATACCCCTGTTCAAATAGTATCCAATTACCTGTCGATGATCTACTCTTTGGTTCCATATCTTCTCCCAACAGCAGAAACAGCGTTTTTGTTTTGTCTTGTTTTTTAAAGATTTTATTTATTTGAGAGAGAGAGAGAGAGAGAATGAGCAGGGGGGTGGAGAAGAAGAAGCAGACTCCCCCCTGAGCATGGAGCCTGACGTGGGGCTTGATCCCAGGACCCTGGGGTTATGACCCGAGCAGAAGGTGATGCTCAACTGACTAAGCTACCCAGTCACCCCCAGAAACGGCATTTAATTTATGTGAATAATTATCTTCTGAGGTCTAGGTAATTAGATCTTTAGGTAGTCCATTTTCCTCAGTTCAAAGGTGGTTGAATAGATGTGTCTTATTGTGGGTCTCTGTTTCAACTACCTAGAAATAAGCTTGGATGTGTAATACTCCTCTGCACTGCAGATGAATGAAAAGTACAGTAGCCTCTCGTTTATTTATTTCACTTAAGAATACAAAGATTTTGGATGTTTAGGAAATAGAAAATGTTACCTTTGTCAGAGGATCCTGACTAATATCACTTTGGAAATAAAGGAAATAAGAAAGACTCCTTGTTTTATGGAAAAGAAAACTAAAGAAAACATTCACCAAATTTCCAAATTCATCCAGGTTTAAAATGGTTGACTCAGGATTTACCCTCAGTTCAATCAATACCCTAAACTTACATTCTTTTAGCTATTTTCTGCTACTTCAATTGCTGAGTCTAAATTGTCACTTATGTTAGTCAAAGTAACTTTTGAAAAACTGAGGTAATGTTTAGCAATGAAGATGAACCCATAGAGCCTGAAGGTGAAGAACTGGCTAGGCTCAAGAAATATTTTCCTGTTGCCATCCTCTCTCATCAGGCTTTTTCCTGTATTTATGCCCTTTCTGGAAATTTGCCAAATTCCTAACAAAGTGACCATTTCTAGCAGGAGGTTATAACCATGTAAAAAAAAAAAAAAACAAAAAAAAAACCTAATTAGTATAATATCTTGTGGCGATTACCTTATAAGCTCCATTAGGGTTAAATGGTCATTCTATTCTGTCTTTATCCTTATAGTTCCCAGTGTTATATTCTGTATGCCACTGTCTACGAATAAATGTGTATCAACTGATTCGCAATTCCTTTTATCATTTTCTTTCCTTGTAGATTGCCAGGCCATTGGCGTTAGAGAAATAGCCAACTTCTTTGATTCCTCCCTGCCTTTAGACCACTGTTTCTCTTCTGTTCTTCCTAATCATCTTAAAATCCACCCTTCTGCATTTTCAAAGTAACTATCATTTC
Organism: Mirounga leonina; assembly: GCF_011800145.1. Taxonomy (NCBI): domain Eukaryota; kingdom Metazoa; phylum Chordata; class Mammalia; order Carnivora; family Phocidae; genus Mirounga; species Mirounga leonina. Next base: position 11,813,493 of record NW_023270431.1, read on the forward strand.
TACTAAATGAAAGCACTAACCTCTTTAAAGACAGTGTAATTCCTAGCCTCTCTTTAGTTTTATTCTGTCTCCAACAGTGCCAGATGTTTTGCCAGGGCAAAAACAAGGGAAGACCAAAAGAAATCATTGGATTTTCCCAGAAGGAAATCTTACTGATCATAAAGAAAACAGTCTCACTAGAGCAAAGAGAACAGAAGGCAAATTGAAATGGATTAATCAGGGAATTAGTAGGTGGTGGGAAAGTAAAGAAAATGGAAAGACCACCCATTTCAGAAAAGGAGTCATGAAAAGTGGAAAGGAATGAGAAAAGAAACGTGTGCCAAACGGAAGTTTTTTTTAAAAAAATAATAGAGCTATTGTCTATATTTTAAGACAGGATCAAAAAAGCCTAACGAATAGGAGTGAAAATGAAGTACGTGATATCACATATACCCAGTGTGCAGGTTCAAATTTCCGGCCTTACCCTGGTGATCGCTGTCAAAGTTCTGCTCTGTTACTTTGCAGCTATTACACCTGAGTCTCCGTTTAGTTATTTTGAAACCACTGAGAGGCGGCACGGTGGCTGAGCTTCTGCCGGGCTATCCAAACACTTAATTTCTACCATCTTTCCCATTTGCCCGATCCTCCTGGAAGGAGCAGGTGAAAATCAGAACTGGATAATGGATATGTGATTCCTTTTCCTTTCGTATCTTTAATCCTGTGATCAGATCTTCATTGTTTCTTAAAAAGTATTTGCCTGATACAAAATTTCCTGAGGAATGAATTATTCACAGTTACCAGGCATATTGATAGTAGGCAGATAACACCACTGCCTTTTGTATAAATCATAAACTGATGGCGCGGTTCAACTTGTACTGAGATTCCTGCTCCTAACCTGCCCTCCTGTATGCTAATGCCGTTTTCCTTGTTCTAAATGGGAAGGCCCCAGTGACTGTTTAGGAACAATCATGCCTTATTTGCCTGCTTTGGACTGAAGCCTTTTGCTATTTTCCAGTGGAACAGCTGCATAACTTGGGCCAGGACCAAACTGTTCCACTTGACATTACTATAGAGGCATTGTATCCTTTCCTTAAAAGAGAGATTACTGTACATGTCTGTCTATTGTTTTAAGTTTGAGTTAATTTAAGTTTAAAGTGAGGACAGAGCTAATGCCAACCGCTTTTCTTTCACGTCCCCAGAGTTTTTGCAACCTTCTTCTTTCTTTGGCTGAATTCCCAGACAGCTCTCAGGCAGCAGCATTCTCCATTTATAGAAGTAGAGAGAGAAAAAAGCTGTGACATTACATTAAAGTCATGACCTTAAAAGGTGTGGGGTTGCCCGCACATGCTGGAGCTAAAGAATCATCATTCATTTTAATCAAATGTTTAACGCTTTGTAAATCTACTTCAGAAAAGCTATGGGATATTTTCAGTCAAATAAATGTGGATTTGGCATTTAATCCATAAAATAAAATAATGATAGGTCTTGATAAACTCTGTGTATCCAGCATGATGTTTATGTTTTACTTACTATTTTACCTTCTGGTAACCACAGTTTTTCTCATGTCTTGGCATAAATCTAGTATACATAATTACATAGCACATAACATGCCCCGTTCTGTACAAGAAGAAAGATTTTAATCTTTAGGAAGACAGATCACATACCATATAACAACTAGTGAGGTGTTTAGAGGAACAATTATGCATCCACTTTCAAAATGATCAAGAATTTAAGAAGAAATCTGATAAGAACATATTGATATATTTGATACATTTTCCTGTTAGCATAATAGAGATTAAAAAATGAAATGCAAATTAAAGCAAAACAGTTTTACTATATCTAGTCCGTTTTCTCAGCCTAAGATGACCTTTTTACAAAGCACAGGTTATTTACTAATTGTCATACTATCTAATCACAGCCAGAAGAAATGACAAAATAAACCAGGAGTTAAAGAAGGCAAGTTATCATCCATAATGAAATGTTTTAGGCCAAAACAGGACAGATGTGAATTTTGAAAAAAGAACACTGATCTACAATAATAGAAATTTCATATCATTTGACCTAATGCATAATAGATGTTAATTACACAATAGCTATTTCTCTCCTGCCATCTATGTTATAGAAAGTCATCTAATTAATCATCAAGGTCTGTGCTTCTGTTCAGGTATAATTCCTATGCTGTCATGCTCTGGGGCACTAAGAGTTGTGTGGCACATTAGAAAGAAAAGTACAAAACTAGGTGTGAATTATAAATCTGTGGCTATCTGTGGCCTGAGTGGACTTGAGCAAGTCCCTTAACTACCTGAACTGTTTTACTTTTAATTAATTAACTATACTTTTTTAGAGCAGTTGTAGGTTCATAATGAAACTGGGTGGAAAGTACAGAGTTCCCATATATCCCAAACACCACACATGCACAACACCCCCCACTATGGACAGCCCACACAACAGTGGTGCCTTTATTACAAACCATGAACCTACACGGACTCATGGTTCTTACCACAAAGTCCACAATTTACATTGGAGTTCACTCTCGTATACCAACTCTTTTTTATTCTTTAAAAAAAAAAAAAAAAAAAATAGCCACTGGGTGGCTCAGTCAGTTAAATGTCTGCCTTCAGCTCAGGTCATGATCCCAGGGTCCTGGGATGGAGTTCCACATCGGGCTTCCTGCTCAGCTGGGAGACTGCTTCTCTCTCTTCCTTTGCCTTCCACTCCCCCTGCTTGTGCTCTATCGCTCTGTCAAATAAATAAAATCTTTAAAAATAAATAAATAAATAAATAAATAAATAAATAAATAAATAAATAAA
>NW_023270431.1:11816291-11827432 GCF_011800145.1 Mirounga leonina
AAATAAATAAATAAATAAATAAATAAATAAATAAATAAATAAATAAATAAAATCTAGTGAACAAACTGTTTTAAAGATTAATGACAATGTATATGAAATTTCTGCCTCCAAGTAATTTCATAGTAAATAATAACCATGAGGATGATGATAAATTATAATTTTGTCAAAGAGTTACATACAGTATATCTCACCAAGTTTTAAAATTGGGAGTCTTAATTATCTATTTAATGCATATGTTAATATTGGACTGCTATGGCAATCCTGGAAACTGAGTTACCATCTCAAATTTCTTCCATAGCTCTGAAATTCAAGGTTCCAAGCAGAATGAACACGGAATTGTCTGTGACTTTAAAAAGCATGTTTGAACGGCAAAAATATCTGCGCTAAAGTCATGGCAAAACTGATTGAACAACATGGCTATTTTAGTTGAGGTTACATAGTAATGATGAGGTGCTAGAAGAGAGGCAGCTGCATGAACCCCTGTCAGGGGCAAAATATAACATAGTGATAAATGGGAAACGGGAAAATACTGAGCCACAGAAACAGCACCTTCATAGTGTTAAGGTAGAAAAGCTTTAGAATAATTGGAAAGTACTGGAAGGGGTAGAGAATGTGTTTTGGTCCCACAAACCTGGACAAGGCTACACTCTAGAGCAGTTCTGCTGGGATGAAAGAGACTAATGAGTTAGCAAATTTTGGCAGAAAGCCAAAGCAGGGGATCTAAAAACCTTACACAACCAAACCTGAGTGAAAGGCATGACTCATGGTTGGTTGACAATCTGGGGTCTGTGATGTGTAAGACCTCATTTTGATATAGTTTCCCAAAATTTTTTATGCTTATCATCTTATTTAAACTACATAACTATCTTGTTGGAAAAGGCTTATAGACTCATAATCATTTCTAGCTTGTAAATGAGGAAAATAAGTCTTGAGGTTATATGATCTTTTCCAATCATCCAGGTGATAAGTGGTAGAATTGAGATTACAAAGATGCTTTAAAAAATTTATGGGGTGCCCAGGTGGTACAGTCAGTTAAGTGTCTGACTCTTGGTTTCGGCTCAGGTCATGATCTCAAGGTAGCAAGACTGAGCCCCTTATCAGGTTCTGCACTCAGTGCAAATTCTCTCTCTCCCGTTGCCCCTTTCCCCACTCTAAAAGTAAATAAATAAATTTTTGTAAAATATTTTAAAAATAAAAAAATAAAAATAAATAACATTTTAACAACACTGATGGTTATGTTTTCTTATTTACCCAGTGTTTTCAGTTTTCCTATTTTATTGATTTTTCATAATAACCCAGTGAAGTTGGCAAGAATGAGAGAGTTCTCACAAACCACTAGAAAAGCCTATATTTCAATCAAATATGTAAAAAAAAAAATGTAATTTATAAAACAATTACCACTTATGGAAGCCCAAACCTGTTAATATATCTAAATATTATCTAAAGAGTTTCTAAATATATCTAAATAATTTCTGATTAGATTTTATGATTAGTTGTATAACTATTTTATTGTTACATATATATATTTAAAGATTTTATTTATTTGAGAGCAGAGAGAGAGAGAGAACATAAGCAGGGGGAGCAGCAAGCAGAGTTAGAGAGAGAAGCAGCCTCCCAGCAGAGCAGGGAACCTGATGTGGGGCTTGATCCCAGGACCCTGGGATCATGACCTGAACCAAAGGCAGACACTTAACCGACTGAGCCACCCAGGTGCCCACATATATTTTGCTTTAAAAAGCAGATTATATTCTTAATTTTATGTATCTTTAAAATGATTCAGACTGCAGGTTCCAACGACAAGGCCATATCAATGCAAATGTGAAACCATGCAGTGAAATACAATGTGAAGCCCTAGAGGGTTTAAACAGGAAGTTAAAAGAAAACATTCCTCAAAATTACGTTGTTGTTGTTGTTTTAAGTATTATGCTTAAGATATCACCAAAATAGGGGCGCCTGGGTGGCTCAGTTGGTTAAGCGACTGCCTTCGGCTCAGGTCATGATCCTGGAGTCCCGGGATCGAGTCCCGCATCGGGCTCCCTGCTCGGCAGGGAGTCTGCTTCTCCCTCTGGCCCTCCCCCCTCTCATGTGCTTGCTCTCTCTCATTCTCTCTGTCTCAAATAAATAAATAAAATCTTTAAAAAAAAAAAAAAGATATCACCAAAATAATTAGTGGAATAAACATAATGAGGGTCCATACCATTTAGATACTCTCAAAATGTCAGTCCTTGGTATAAAAAAGGTTATAGGACATTTAGATTGTTTTTGTGTGTTTTCTTTGTTTTGGGGGGGGGTTTCTTTGTGTGTGTGTTTTTTTCCTTATGTTCCAATATCTAGAAGATGCAAAATTGTCTTAATTAATTAATTAAAAGTTAAAGACAATAAAGCCAGTTTCTTCTACCATGTTTTTAAAGGTATCATATTGGCAAATCAGCTCTAAATTTTCATAATTAAAAAAATATATATATATCCATGTGCTGTCCTTCCCATACGAATTTCTTTTCTGAGGCCCATATGGTCTTTTGCTTCCATCTCATGGCTTCAAAATTTAATCACACATTGACTCTCTGGAAACACACAAGTGGTTATCTTGGAAATGAGACCGAATATATTTGGTTTTGTTTTTGAAATAAGAAGCTGACTCCCGGTAATCTCCTCTGCTGTTATTTAGGCTGGGCATCTGTGGTGTGTTGGGCACTCAATCATTTTCAATTAAATGTCCCTATGTCTTGCAAAAGTCCCATAAGAGCTTGCAGAACCACAATTATAGATCCATAGAGGAAATGTACTTCTTGAACATTTCTAGGTAAGCAGTTTTCTCACAACAAAAAGCCAATTATTTTGAGGGATTATGTAAATGTTCAGTGGGAAAGTCTAACACAAAAATGTCTCAGTATGTTTAAGACCCATTGTGGAATGATGCTGTCTTATATGTTGACAAGATTTTCAAGATGTGGACTTTTGGACACATGGGTTTAAAAATCTGTGTTTTTTTATGTATTTATGAGATTACATCCTGGCATTTTACTCTTTATTTAAAGATATATAAACATTGCATGCATGTTTATATAAAAACAAGTCATCAAAATGGTAATTGTAGGAAAATTGCAGAAACAAAAATCACTCTTAACATTAAAAAAAGCTGAAATACTATACCTCATCCTTAATTAAAGAAAATATTAACCCTTTGCTCAACAAGTGCCATTCAATAACGTTTGTCTTTTATCCTTGCAGTTTTTTTCTGTAATTTGTATCATAATGTTAGAGCTAACATCCATCCCTCTGGTGGCCACCAGTCAACTGAGAAGTAGATTATTCTGTGCCTGTGTTAAACATTTTGACTATGACTTTTGTATAACATATGAAGGAAACAAAATGTGGAAACTAAAATTAATTCAGAATCACTGTAGATATTTGGTATTATTTCAATTAATGGTGAAGCAATTTTTTTTTTTTTTTTTAACTCAGCTAAGTATCCAGGCCATTCAAAATATTCACACTTAAGGAACATAAACCTTTAGCAATACTTTTCAGTTGTGGTAAATTCATTCTTCTTAGAACTCTTCTTCAAAGGTGTCTCTGCCATTCACCTGATTATATATATATACTTGAGAGACTATAGGCCAAAGACTATTAGAGTAACAAGGGCATTTTTGAGACAACAAATCCAAGAACACAGAAAAATATCAGCTTTCTCCTTTTGAGGGAAATGTAGAATAATAAATATCTGTCTCCTTTGAAAAGAAAAAGTCATTCTATAAAGGATACTAAGAAGCAGTCTATAAGTAATTTTTATGAACCAAAATTCAATACAAGAAATGTCCTTAATATGTAATGATCAGTTAGATTCTAAATTAATGTCAAATATTCATAAATCAAATAGAATTTCTATATGCTAGTTAGTTCATGGGTTTTCATTATGTTTTGGTTTTATAAAATCTATCTTCCATGAAGATAAGTGCTCACTCTCATATGTGGTTTGTATGGTAAAACTCTTTTATTTAATTAATTTATTTATTTATCTAATTGAAGCATAGGTGACATACAACATTATGTTATTTTCAGGTGTATGACATAGTGATTGGACATTTATATACATTATGAAATGTTCACCACAAAAAGTGTACTTACCATCTATCACCATGCAAATTTATTATAATATTATTGACTATACTTCCTATACCATACTTTATATTCCATAACTGGAAATTTGTACCTCTTAATCCCCTTCACCTATTTTGCCATCCCCCCACACCTTTCCCCTCTGACAACCACCAATTTGTTCTCTTTATTTATGGGTCTGTTTCTGTTTTGTTTGTTCTGTATTTCGGATTTCACATATAAGCGGAATCATACGGTATTTGTCTTTCTCTGTCTTATTTCACTTAGCATAATACCCTCTGGGTCCATCCATGTTGTTGTAAATAGCAAGATTTCCATCTTTTTATGGCTGAGTAATATTCAAGTGTGTGTGTATGTATGTATATCTTCTTTATCCAGTTATCTATTGATAGATACCTAGGTTGCTTTCATGTCTTGGCTATTGTAAATAATACTGCAATTAATATAGGGGCACATACATCTTTTTGAATTAGTGTTGTTGTTGTTGTTGTTGTTGTTGTTGTTGTTGTTGTTGTTTCCAGGTAAATACCCAGAAGTGGAATTGCTGGGTCATATTGTATTTCTATTTTTAATTTTTTGAGGAACCTCCATACTATTTTCCATAGTGCCTGCATCAATTTATATTCCCACCAGCAGCACATGAGGATTCTCTTTTCACCACTTTCTCTCCAACACGTGTTATTTCTTGTCTTTGTGATAATAGTCATTGTAACGGGTATGAAGTGATATCTCACTGTGGTTTTGATTTGGAGTTCCATGATGATTAGTGATATTGAACACTCTTTCATGTACCCAGTGACCATCTGGATGTCTTCTTTGTAAAAAAAAATGTTTTAGTCCCACTGCCCATTTTTAATGTTTGATTTAGTGTTGAATTGTATGAGTTTGTCCTATATTTTGGATATTAATTCATTATCAGATGTAACATTTGCAAATATCTTCTCTCCCATTCAGTAGGTTGTCTTTTTGTTTTAATGGTTTCCTTTGCTGTACAGAAGCTTTGTAGTTTGATGTAGACCTAATAGTTTGTTTTTTTGCTTTTGTTTCCCTTGTCTGAGGAGACAGATTTTATATGTATCTATCTATCTATGATATATAGTGCTAAGACCAGTGTCCAAGAGTTTGCTATCTGTTTTCTTTTAGTTATATGGCTTCAGGTCTTTCATTTAGGTAGGTATTTAATGTATTTTGATTTTATTTTTGTATATGGTGGGAGAAAGTAATCCAGTTTCATTCTTTTGCATGTAGCTGTCCAGTTTTCTCAGCACCACTTATTAAAAGACTATCTTTTCCCCATTGGGCATTCTCACCTCCTTTGTCATAAATTAGCTGACCATGTAAGTGTGGTTTATTTCTAGGCTCCTTATTCTGTTCCATTTATCTATGTGTCTGTTTTTGTGCCAATACTGTATTGTTTTGTTTATTATATTTCTGTAGGGTAGTTTCCAATCTGAGAATGTGATACCTCCAGTCTTGTTCTTCTTTCTCAAGATTGCTTTGGATTATTGGGGGTTTTTTGTGGTTCCATACAGATTTTAGGATTATTTGTTCTAGTTCTGTGAAAAATGCTATTGGTATTTTGATTATGACTACATTGAATCTATAGATTACTTTGGGTAATATGGACATTTTAACAGTATTAGTTATTTCAGTCCATGAGCATGGATCTTTCCACTTATTTGTATCATCTTCAATTTCGTTTATCAATGTCTTAAGGTTTTCAGAGTATAGGTCTTTTACCTCTTTAGTTAAACTTATACTTAGTTTTCTTATTCTTTTTGATACAATTATAAATGGGATTGTTTTCTTAATTCATATTTCTGTTCATTATTGGTGTATATAAATGACAGATTTATGCATAATAATTTTGTATCCTGCAACTTTACTGAATTCATTTATTAGTTTTAATAGTTTTCGGTAGAGTTTTTAGGGTTTTCTATATATAGTATCATGTCATCTGCAATAGTAAAACTAAGAAAATTCTTATTCCTCTGAAAGCCATATATTCAAACAATCCAAAGACATTTACTTGCATTACACAGGTTTTTACAATGTGGAGTGTATATTGATTCACTTTTTCAGATATAAGCTCAATTATACAGAAGCCCCTAAACTTCAAAGTTTGAAAAGATTTAAATGGCAAACAAGGCTCCCAATTGTAGAAAATATGAACATTCATAGTGGTCTCCAGTTAGAATAGGAAGAATCTGCCAGTAATTTCTGATGGCTTTACAGCCCAACTCTTGCAAATTCAGAGTACCAGAAATATTTGGGATGCTTCAAGCAAAGACGAAAGAAGAGGAGAAAAATAGGAGAAAAGAACAAGAACCATTGTGACTTGTGACAAGCAAATGTCTCTGCAATGACATTCTTTGATGAACTTCATCACTAGCACTCAAGATTACAAGTACAGGGATGAACACAGTGAGCGGGGTTCTTGTCTCACGGAGTCGAAGAATGAATCTTGTGGACAAAAGAGAGTGAGCAAAGCAATAGAATTTTATTAAGCAAGAATACAGAAAAAGCTCTCAGATGTGAGCGGGGTCCCGACTGGGTTGCCAATGAAGGCTTTTTATCTCTGGCCTTTTGTTAGGACTTTACCAGGAAACTTGCTGGTGGTTAAGTCAGTACTGTGGAACTAGACATGAGGCGTATACATTGTGTGTGAGTCTTTGTTTATTGTGACATCTATGATCTAATCAGGATAGAAGAAGTCCTTTAGATATGTAGGTCTGGTTAATCTTTATAGTTAACTTCTCCTTTGAGGCCTGATAATGTTTTTGGTAGATATTCTATATTTTATATTTTCTGTGGTTACAGTGTAATTATCAGAAAAACATTTTAGCCCTAGCAGTTGGGACAGGGGTTCTGATTTTTCTTCCTTATTTCTATTTTTGTTCTGTCACAGTGTCTATATACCTGAAATACCCTCAGAGCCCAGTTGGGGCCCCTATTCTTTCCCTACCTAAAGTCTCATCCTTTCCATTTTTGTTTCTGCAATTTTCCTACAATTACCATTTTGATTGCTTGTTTTTATATAAACATGCATGCAATGTTTATATATCTTTAAATAAAGAGTAAAATGCCAGGATGTAATCTCATAAATACATAAAAAAAAACACAGATTTTTAAACCCATGTGTCCAAAAGTCCACATCTTGAAAATCTTGTCAACATATAAGACAGCATCATTCCACAGTGGGTCTTACCAAGATTAAAAATATAATAGCTTTGCAGTGCAAGGACAAAAAGACCTATAAGCCATAGGAACTCTCACTGTGGGTCAGTGTTTTTCAAATTGCCGGCTGTGGCTAATTAATGAGTCATAAGATCGATTAGCAAATTCTTTTTAAAAGCCAAAAATAAAATATAAAATAATAGAATTGGAAAGGAAAATATAGAGACGTATAGAAGAAAAATAAAGAAAATGTCATAGTGCATTACAAAGAGCAAGCTTTTATTTCCTGTATGGGTTTGTGCATTGTGTAAGGTTATAAAATGTGTTTTTCTATAAACCACACCTCAAAAAGTTTGAAAATCATTGCATTGACACCAACTGTGGTGAAGCTGAAGTTTTAATCACTTCAGTTCCTCTAAAACCATCAGTATACAAATATATATGTTCAGACTGAAGAGATCTGAGCTCCCCCAAAATAATCAAGTGCCACTACGAATGTTAAATAATGCAGATAAGCTTGATCTTTTGAGAAGGATTTCATTCAAATGATCAAAATATACTTTCAAATTTTTAAGTCTCAAATTTCAGTTATCTTCAGCACTGATTTATATGAAGCATTTAATTCCCTACCTACCAGATAAATGATGTGCATTTTACTTTTCTAAGTTTTAATACCAGAAAAGAAGCAAGTCGGGGTGCCTGGGTGGCTCAGTTGGTTAAGTGACTGCCTTTGGCTCAGGTCATGATCCTGGAGTCCCGGGATCAAGTCCTGCATCGGGCTCCCTGCCTAGCAGGGAGTCTGCTTCTCCCTCTCCTGTTCCCCCCCTCTTGTGCTCTCTCTCACTCTCTCTCTCAAATAAATAAATAAAATCTTTAAAAAAAAGAAAGAAAAGAAAAGAAGCAAGTCATAGAGCAGAAGCAGTTCTATAGTAGTGATACAGTGTTTAACATAAATATTTATAAATATTAGATCTTATAGGTAAATTAGCATTATTTTATAGTAGTATAAGTAATGGATTATAAAGTAACTCTTATATGGGATATAGGACCACATCATTGTAATGTGCCTTGAACTTAATGGTTTTCAGGCATCTGACTGATTAAGATGCTTATAGATACATTTTATATGGCATCAAATTGTCCTTATAATGTACATAGATTGATAAAGTGGCCGATTCTGAAAAATTTAGACTCAGAAATTCTTGATTTAAAGAAAAGTAAAGGGGCGCCTGGGTGGCTCAGTTGGTTAGGCGACTGCCTTCGGCTCAGGTCATGATCCTGGAGTCCCGGGATCGAGTCCCGCATTGGGCTCCCTGCTCGGCAGGGAGCCTGCTTCTGCCTCTGACCCTCCCCCCTCTCATGTGCTCTCTCTCTCTCATTCTCTCTGTCTCAAATAAATAAATAAAAAAAAAAATCTTAAAAAAAAAAAATAAAGAAAAGTAAAAATGTTCCAAAGTCTAGCTTAGGAAGGAAGTTTTCAGAAGTGACTAAATTTCAAATAAGTTGAAAATATTTTCCTGAGCATGATCATTTTTAAATATATCATAGAGATTTTAAGCTTACTGTATATACACAGGGGAACTTATTACTGCTTAGGTGAGGGAATGGATGTTTACTCAAGATTTCTTGATCTTTTAACCAGGAATTAGTATTTTTTATTTACCAAAGAAAAGTTAAGTATAACTAAGGCATGGGTAATTGTTTTGCTTTCACACAAAGCCCTTGAGAGATTATCTTAAGCATTTGTCACAATTTTGAATATTTTTCCTTCAGTGGTAAAATCTGTCACTCCTTCAGGATCATAGCAATCTTATCTTTTCTAGGGATAATATTTTATTTGTTGTTCCATAAATTGGCTGGAATTATACAGTTTGCAGTATAACTACATTGTTTCTCAAAAATGTTAAAATAATCATCAATGAACACTATCTTTTCAGTAAAAAGTTGTCCAGGATTTCACAGGCACTCTCAAAAAGGCCATTATTTTCAAGTCTTCTAAAGAGCACTTACCTCTTGCATATAGGTTATTTTCTGTTTCAACTACAAGCTTCTAAACTTGGAGGCAAGAAGTACCTTAAAAAAAAAAAAAACCAGAATCAAGTAGCATATGCTCAGAGTAATCAGGATAGAAGAAGTCCTTTTCTTATTTGCTATTGAGGTTTTAAATCTAATGATGAACTTAACACTGATGTTATTGTCCCATCTAAATCTAATCTTTAATGTAATGAGACTTCTACTTGACACCACACAGTGTAATAGTTGATTTCAAGAGTTTACATGAGTGAGTAGATAGAATCAAAATCAGAATGTCAACTTACAATTTAATGGAATAAGTAGGCTTGAATTTTCCACTTCAAACTGACTTCATTTATTACCACATTAAACATCTTTGACCCTATCAGACAGAAGTACTTACGGTGATATTTGAGTTAGGGGCTTTCACTGTTGAGCCTTTAAATAAGAATCATTGAGATTCTCAAACTACATGCAGAAAGAAAATGACAACAACACAGTGCATTGCTTTACATGAAAAGAATTTTGCAGGTATGGGAAATGTCATATCTATGCTGAGGAAAGACTAACCTATCCTGAGCAAAACACATGATTAAAGAGCATGTCCTGAAACCACTAAACACAAAAGGGCGTGGAGACCAGTGAGGAAAAGAGGCTAAAGAACCATTCTACTCTTTTTCTTTTTTTTTTTTTTTTTAAGATTTTATTTATTTGTTTGACAGAGAGAGATAGTGAGAGATAGTGAGAGCAGGAACACAAGCAGGGGGAGTGGGAGAGGGAGAAGCAGGCTTCCCGCCGAGCAAGGAGCCTGATGCAGGGCTCGATCCCAGGACCCTGGGATCATGACCTGAGCCGAAGGCAGACGCTCAATGACTGAGCCACCCAGGCGCCCCTCTACTCTTTTGCTTTCTCATACAAAACACACAAAGACATACTTATTAAATGAGTCAGTACAAATAACTGCAACAGGCTAGAAATACAAGGGAAGAGAAATTGTTTAAGAATTCCTTCATCTGGGTAATTTCTTCAAGCCCCTTCTTCTTTTTTTCTCTTTACTTACTGTACTATTTTAACCAAAATATTTGAAATGTTAGGGCAGAGCCAGCTTAACAAATGATATTAGCTGCATCAATATATAAACTTTGCAAAAATACATGTTTTAAATATTATGTTGAAGAGTTTTAGAAGGCAGAAATGAGTAGATCTAATCATATATTCTAAATAATGTTTATGATGATACATGAGACATATTTCCACAGATCAGAAAAATAAACTTACAAACTTTTTTAATACATGAAATATTCAAAGACATAGTAATAATATTTACTTTGGCTTTAAAATTGTTTTTCTCAAAAAAATAAATAAAATAAAATTGTTTCTCTCATTGTTCTTCATGCTTATTCTTGCATGATGACTTCAAGAACAGTGTTTAAACAAATAAGCTATTTACCCTCTTCTCATTTTTGTCTTCACCTTGTTTTGATGTTCTGATAAAGACAAAGAGAAGACAGAAAAGTTGTGTTCATCAGGGCTGAGAATTAACCAGATAATCACAATGATGGCAAAAAAAAAAATGAAATCTCAATTGCATTTAAGACTGGTTAAAGAGGGGTGCCTGGGTGGATCAGCTGGTTAAGTGTCCACCTCTTGGGTTTGGCTCAGGTCATGATCTTGCAGTTGTGGGATCGAGCCCCACATCAGGCTCTGTGCTCAGTGTGGAGTCTGCTTCAGATTCTCTGTCCCTTTCCCTCTCACTCTCTCTCTCTTTCTCTCAAATAATAAAATAAAATAAAATAAAATAAAATAAAATAAAATAAAATAAAATAAAATAA
>NW_023270431.1:11827442-11921889 GCF_011800145.1 Mirounga leonina
AAAATAAAATAAAATAAAATAAAATAAAATAAAATAAAATAAAATAACTTGTTAAAGAGAGAACTAAGTAGAGGGGAATTGAAGAATAAAAGTAAATGGTGGGTTTATTAGGATTGGAAGCTTTGATGTATAATAGAACAGTGTTTTGGGAAGAGGGGAGGTTATGATTGAAAATATTTAAATTCCTTTGCTTTATAATAGTGAGGTAATGATGATGACAAAGTTTGGTGTGTGATTATGACTGAGGGGAAACCAACAAAATAATTACTGAATATGAGGGAATCAAGGAACTAAGAGTTCAAGGTATTGGATGGGTTAGAGATGTAAATGTTTAAGTCAATGAATTTTTGAAGAGATTCTTTCTTGTTCATATGACATTATTCTTTTTTGCCTTCTCTCAGACCTCTTGGACTTCATTCTCTCTCTTTTCTTATCCTTTAAATGAAAATATCCCACAATATCCAGTAATCTATCCTTTTGTTTTCCATCTGGAGCTTGGACACATGCTTGACTCCAATATCTCTCTAAAAGAATCCACTTCTGCCCTCAGCCCTGACTTCTAATTTCTAATTTCCTTATTGCTGAAGAAAGATGTATTTCTTGATTTTCTCCTAGCTCTTGAACTTAGCATGTCCCAAAGTAAAACCATCAATTTTCCCTATCTGCTATATCTCATTTTTTTTAAATTGTGGTTTGTATTTCGTTTGTACATTTATTTGTTTATTTGGTTGGTTGGTTGGTGGTATGTTGGTTTTGCATTGTTATTTTTTCTTATTTAGGACTGAGGTTGTTCCTATTATATAGACCGGGCAGCATAATGAGAGTAGCTCCTCTCTCTTCATTAACATCATATATGTTCTGGCTCCAAAAATTGTATTTACTTTCCCAAGAGCTATTCTATTACCATCTTTTGTTCTCTGCTTTCCTTTATTACTCCAGGTTTATGTAGGACCCTGTCTTTCTCTCTTAAGAACTCTGTAGATGGTCTCTTTATTGAACTTGCTTTTTCAGATATTTCACATTACTACACTTAAAGGAAACTCTGAACAGGAATACTCACTTCTTAAAAGACTTAGCAAAGTATATTTGTTTTTCCTAAATGTCTGGGTATTTTAGCCTGGAATGAACCCAAGGCCAGGCTTGAGTTCCAGGTTAAAAAATGTACATGTATTTTGATTTTTGATTTTTGATTTTTGGGTTTTTTCCTCATGTTGGTACCCCAAACCTTTCCATTTCTTTGCTTTTGTTCATGGTTGTCTTTATGACCAGAATGTTCCCTACCACATTTCATTCTCTCTTCCATTAAATCTTTTTTTTTTTTTAAAGATTTTATTTATTTGTTTGAGAGAGAGAGAATGAAAGACAGAGAGCATGAGAGGGAGGAGGGTCAGAGGGAGAAGCAGACTCCCTGCTGAGCAGGGAGCCCGATGTGGGACTCGATCCCAGGACTCCAGGATCATGACCTGAGCCGAAGGCAGTCGCTTAACCAACTGAGCCACCCAGGCGCCCCCTCTCTTCCATTAAATGACATCATCAGTCTTTTGGTCTAACACTAAAATAACACTTTGCATCTTCAGCTTTTTGTCTTATAAACTGTCTTGGACTAAGTTCCTTATGAGCATATTTGGTTCTGTTAGAACTCACATCCCTACTCTGTTATCCTACCACAAGTCATTAACTTTGCCCTTTCTAATTTATTATCTTAGCTAATCACAATATTACCTGTTATTAATGCGGTTCTCTTTTCTTGGTACTTGCTGTATTTAAATTCATCTTGTCAACAATATGGCTTCCTGAGGGCAAGCATCCTACCCAGGGTTCTGACTTCTCTTGGGTTGGCATCATCCATTTCTACCTCTCAAAATCCTACCACAATTGAAGATATTAATCAAGAGTTATATTTTTCATAAAGCCTGTTCTAATGTCCCTAATATAGGTATGGTGAATCTTTATGTTTTATAACTCATTTATGCCACTTACTGTGCCCTGCAAGTGTTATGATTGATGGCATACCTTATATAAACTACAAAAATGCGATATCACAGAGAGAAGATGTTTATTTTCCTCATATCCCTCATAATTTCTGGTTCAAAAACTTGATACATTTGTTTATTGATTGATCTTAGATAATAATTGTATAAACTTATGAAGTACCTAGTCAAGAGTACATAGGCATACTTTAACAAACAATAAAAATCTTCATTGAGCTCTTATCTGTCTTGAGATTACAAGTGTAAGAGTAGAACATTTTCTGCTAATTAAACTCATCGAAACTCATTGAGGACTATATAAATGTTTCTGAAGTTTTGTTTTCCTTTGAGCAAAACCGTATCTATAAAAACAGACACATAAATATTTCATTGATTATGTTTTAAAATGAACTTAACTGTGATAAGTAAAATATTCAGTTAACTTGGATAATAGTAAAAGTTACTTGATGTTTTAAGAATTGCTTCCATAAAAAGTATGAAATCCATATTACAAATAAAAGGAAAGAAAATTTCATCACAATAAAGTTATACAACAATTAGATTTGAGGAAAAATCGCAGCTTGATAAACTCTCCAAGGTCCTAGATCAACATTTTATTATAATTAAGAATTTGATTTGAAATATATGTAGACTGTTATTTACACAACTATTTTCAGAAACCTCTCATGTGATCGTCATTAACAAAATGACCTATTTTGTATCTTTACGTTTGAAGTGGTCAATGTAATAAGTAGTTCCACAAGTAATCTCTTTATTTTTTCCTGTGTAGCAGCCATACATTTTCTTCCAACAGAGACTCCTTGCAAAATTATATTTTGAATTGGTTGCATTGCTTTAAGAAAGGCTACTCCTTGAACTTGCTTTGTATTTATATTTTAGATTTTAAGAAACAGAGCAAACAATACCAGCTTCTAATATTTTTTTTTTCTTTTTCTCTTTTTTTTGGTTGGCAATGTTTGGGCTGTGGCTTATGGATGCAATTTCAATCCACCCAATGGAGATTGGCTGAGGCTAGATTCTCTCAGATCCTTCTTCCCAGAACCCAATAAATTTAAATTTTCTACTTGAACTGAATGTCAAACTCATTTGTCAATTTGAATTTAATTTCTCTCCCTCTGCTTTTCTAAAAATTTGATAGCATGAACACAGGTTCATACATAGACTCTTCAGTATAACTTCTTCAGTAAAATTTTGCTTAAAGCAGAAAAATGGATCGAGATGTTTATGTAGCTTCTACCAACTTCTTCCACTGTAGAGTGAAACCATCACAGGAAATAGAGGAGCGTTGGGCTTAGAAATCTCCCTAGTATTAAATCTTCAATCCACATCTATCACCTGGGAATTTCTAAACTGAAATAAAGGCAGTAGTTATCTTCATGTGCCATACAATTATAAGTACATAAGGCACCAAGTCATTAGCTATAAGTTCCTGCTTTGTCTTGTATGAAAGAAATGTAAGATACATGTATTTGCGAATTTCTTTCTTTTTTTCTTTGAGCCAGAACAAGGTGTTTACTTTAATGCTATTACAGCAACTTATTATTTTTCTTTCATTTAGGAAAAGTAAGTTTCGTTTTCATAAGACTAATTTTAATGTTAGAGCCCAACATGTACTGTGCTTGTGAAGGAAAAGGTACAACAGAACTCCAATGGGATATAGCCATTTCTCAGATAGAAAAGGAAGATACTGGAGAGTGAATCCATTCCAAAGTTTGAAAGACCTTTTATTCGTGTTTACTTCTGCAAGGATATCAGACCTCTTTTTCAGGAGATCTGCATTATGACACTTACTTTTCTGTAACTGAACTGCTTATTCTTTATTCTTCTCAAGCATGAGCCTAAAAGAGAATGAGAGAGAAGAAGGCAAAGCAAGATTCCATTGCCATCAATACCTAGGGAGTAAGGATCCCATATACAGTTGGAAGAATTAGACGGACTGTTCCTATGGTAAAACTTTATAGAATAAGTGCCCCAAAGACCAAACAAAGAGTTTCAGTGGAAATGAGTAATCAGGTTTGTAGCCAGCTCAAGATATTAAATAGACGGCTAGCCTGAGGGAGTTGTAGCAATTCCTTCTAAAACTAATTTATAAATAAGGAGTTGTTAAATATATCGGAGAATCTCTCATTAGATATATATAAAACAAAATATGAAGCTAGAATAGATTTTTTTCTAAAAATCTGTTAAGGTAAAACAATTCCACCAAGACCTTAGAATTCAAGAAAATAAATGTACAAGCATGTTTGGTTTCTTCTTTCACTTTTATTTTTTGTTGTTGGTTTCTGTCACCCTATGAAGAAATAGCTGCAAAATGTCATTAGTTGCATAAGGAAAAAAAAATCTTTTTAGCCCTATAGATTTGGTAGACAGAAACATAAATCAAATGTTATCTCATATGGAAGATTTCCACATTCTAATTATTTGGGCTTTTAAAGGGGAAACTGGATTGACTATATGAATGTTCTCACTATAGAGTTATATAGCGTTATCTCATGCCTGATGTGTCAGTGTCCTGTTACTCCTCGTGTCTAGCTCCTACTCTTTTTCAGCCTTATCACATAGAAACTATAGACTGGAACCACTTTTTAAATGATCTCCTTTGGTTGCCTGAACAGCAGGGAAGATTGTAATTCATTTGCAGCAAGAAACTCAATCATTTCTGGGTTCCAATTAGAGAAAGCCTAGGGGCCCTCTTTATTAAGATGAAACACAAATTGCATCAAGACTTGCTAAACCACTTAATATTTTTATGGTGATATTAAGAAGCTTGAACATTTTAAGTACTAATTGGAATATGTGTAGTGTATTTTTAATCGATGTGTAAACTCTAACCTCCATTTCATTAAAATTACATCTTATGGCACTTTTTTGCCACCTTGAAGATTTACCGTACAAAGAAGGATCAAGAATCCTGCAATGTTCAGTGTCAGCAGTGACTGACACTGTTATAATCTCTTCTTAACCATTTCTGCAGATGTTTTTTCATTATTTCCTAAAAGCGAGAAATATTTTTTTAGGAAACATTTTTTTAAAAAAACAGACTGGCAACTTAATTTATCTAGATCTTTATCTTCATTTCTGTATACATGATTTAAAATTATATATCTAAATTTACTTATATGATTACAGGGCCATATACTTTAAGATGTGACTGAAATCTTATGAACACGAGCAAAGTTATGACAGTTTGGATTTGAGAAGGGGGTATAAATTCGAGTGTATGGAAATGCATAGATATATACATATAATTACATCTGTGTATGTTTAAAAATTCTGACTTATACATTAAGAAGGTATTGCCTCATAATGAAATACTTCTATTGAATAGTGTTTTAAGGATGAATCTTTTACAATCAAGTTATCCTTAATATAACTGTTATTTTAATGTTGGTCTTCTGTGGCATTGTAGAAAGGACACACCTAATATTTCAATTATATGCAGTAAGTCATAGTGTTGCCTCTTCAAAAGATATTAAGGATGTGCAAGTTTCAAGATTGTCCCAGCTATCAGTTTTAACATAAGAATTAGTAAATTCAAAGAGCAGCTAGCTGATGTGGGGTACATGAAGCAAGTTGAGAAATATTACTGGTTTATATTTTATTAAAGATACTATGAGAGTGAGTTGTCTATACAATCGAAAGATATAAATTATTATATTTTCCAATAGTTTTGGATAACTAGTTTGTCTCTCTTTTTCCCCATAAAATGACCTTTCAGAGGTTTAATGGGTACAGTCCTGATTGTCTTTTTGTTCTCTCCCCAAGTGTTTCACTACTTAAACTAAATGATTCTTTCATCACATTGCTGATCTGCTTGTTTTGATACTATTTCCTGTATTTTTTATTATTTGGTCCACAACTTTTATCACCTCTCCAAATTTTTTTCAGAAAAACATGCATTCTCTGTCTTTAAAAAGCTGTCATAGTCATAGGCATCATTTATCAAGATATCTGTCCTCCTTGTCTTTACAATAAAAAATGGAAGTGAAATGTATCCACCAGAATCAACAAATAATTAAAGCTGTTTCAAAAATAATTTCTAACATGATAAAATCATATTCAAATAGAACATTTGACATAAGAGAACTAGGAAAATAGTCATCCTGTTAGTAAGCAAGAAGTAGTGGACAAAGCATTAACTATAGAGTCAGACCAGGGTCTGGCTACATCTCTGATTATCAACATTCTTACATGCATTAAATTTTTTAAAAATTATATCAGAAGCCAAATGGTGGAGGAGTAGGAGACCTAAATTTTGTCTGGTCCCAGGAATTCAGCTAGATAGGTATCAAACTATTCTGAACACCTACGAACTCAACAGGAGATCAAAGAAAAGAATAGAAACAACTCTCTGAACAAAAAAGCAACCACTTTCTGGAAGGTAGGACGTGCGGAGAAGTGAATTCAGGGTGATATACGGGAAGATAGATGGTAGGGTCGGGGGCCTCCATCAGCCGCTACTGGCAAGTGTTAGAGCCACGGAGCACAAAATCAGAACTTTTAGAAGTCTGCTCCACTGAAGGATGTCGCTCCAATGGCTAGGCAGGCGGTGGAACCCTTGCTGGGACAGTGTGGTCTTGGGACCCTCGGGGTCACAGAAAGACCGGGGGTACCTGAGTATGGCAGAGCTCCCAGGTATTGGAGCAGGGAAGCCGGCTGCAAAGATGGATCAAGGAGTGGGCTCTCAGCTAGAGGTTGCCATAAACTGTGATCCATGGCACAGTCAGGCCACTGCTTTTCCAGCAGGGATCCAACAAGCAGCAGATCCGGGGAGACTCCCCTTCCTCCCCTGGGAAAAGTGGCACGGGAGTGCACTGCAGGGATCTGTTGGGTTTGGAGACTCCACACAGGGTCATATGCCAGAGATAGAAATGCTAGGTCACAGGCCAGGTGAGCACGGAGTGTGGCCAGAGATGGGGGAGACAGGAGTGATTGACTGCTTTTCTCTGGGGGTGCACTGAGGAGTGGGGCGCCGAGTTCTCGGCTCCTCTGGGGTGAAGATTGGGAGGCTGCCATTTTCACTCTTGTCCTCCAAAGCTGTACCGAAAACTTGAAGGGAACAAAAGCTACAGAGAGCAAACCCAAACAGATTATTTAGCCCACTCCAACAAGGGCAGGGCAATTCCGCCTCTGGCAAAGACATTTGGGAACCACTGCAACAGGCTCCACCCCCAGAAGATCAGCAAGAACAGCCAGTCAAGACCAAGTTGACTAATCAATGAGAATGGCAGAACTCCAGCACTAGGGGACTACAGCACATAGAATTCATGGCTTTTTTCCCATGATTCTTTAGTCCTTCAAAGTTAATTTTTTTTAATTTTCTTTATTTTTTTCTTTTTCTATTTTTTCTGAATTTTTCTTTTTCCCTTTTTCAGCCAACATCTTATCAATCACTTTCCTAAAAATCTTTTTTATTTTTCATTTTTAGAGTCATATTCTATCCCTTCATTGTAGTTAAACTTATTTTGGTATATATATAAGTTTTTCTCTCTTTAAAATTTTGGGATACAGTTTCTTCTAACAGACCAAAATATATCCTAAATCTCTAGTGTATGGCTTTGCTCTAGTCTCATGCCTGATCACATCCTCTCCCTTTTTATTTTTTTAATTTCTCTTCTTTCTTTTTTCAACCAACATCTTATCAATTCCTTTTATAAAATCGTTTATAATATTCATCTATGCAGTCATATTCTATCCCTTCATCATATTTACCCTTATTTTTGTACATATAGAAGTTTTTATTTCTTTAAAATTTTGGGAGGCAGTTTCTTCTCACAGACCAAAATATGCACAAAATCTAGTGTGTGGCACTGATCTAGTCACCAACTGATCCTTTTAGGTCATATTCTTTTTTTTTTTTTTCCTTTTTTCTCTCTTTCCCTTTCTTTTCCCCCAGTTTCAGGTCTCTTCTGATTTGTTTAGTGTATATTTTTCTGGTGTCATTTTTACCCTGTCAGCATTTTGTTCTCTCATTCATCTGTTCTCCTTTGGACAAAATGACAAGATGGAAAAAAATCACCTCAAAAAAAAGAACAAGAGGCAGTACGAACTGCCAGGGACCTAATCAATATGGACATTAGTAAGATGTCGGAACTAGACATAGTTAGAATATAATAGTCAGAATGACTATTATAAAGATACTAGCTGGGCTTGGAAAAAGCATGGAAGATACTAGAGAAACCCTTTCTGGAGAAATAAAAGAACTAAAATCTAACCAAGTCGAAATCAAAAAGGCTATTAATGAGGTGCAATCAAAAATGGCGGCTCTAGCTGTGAGGATAAATGAAGCAGAAGAGAGAATTAGTGATGTAGATGACCAAATGATGGGGAATAAAGAAGCTGAGAAAAAGAGAGATAAACAACGACTGGATCACGAGGGCAGAATTCAAGAGATAAGTGATACCAAAGATGAAACAATATTGGAATAATTGGGATCCCAGAAGAAGAAGAAAGAGAGAGAGGGGCAGAAGGTATATTGGAGCAAATTATAGCAGAGAACTTCCCTAATTTGGGGAAGGAAATAGGCATCAAAATCCAGGAGCACAGAGAACCCCCCTCAAAAATCAATAAAAATTGGTCAACACACCAACATCTAATAGTAAAACTTACAAGTCTCAGAGACAAAGAGGAAATCCTGAAGGTAGCTCGGAACAAGAGGCCTGTAACCTACAATGGTAGAAAATTAGATTGGCAACACACCTGACAGAGACCTGTCAGGCCAGAAAGGCTGGCATGATATATTCAGAGCACTAAATGAGAAAAATATGCAGCCAAGAAACTATATCCAGCCAGGCTGTCACTGAAAATAGAAGAAGAGATAAAAAGCTTCCAAGACAAACAAAAACCAGAAGATTTTGCAAATATGAAACCAGCCCTATAAGAAATATTGAAAGGCCTCCTGTACGCAAAGAAAGAGTCTAAAAGTAACATGGATCAGAAAGGAACAGAGACAACATACAGTAACAGTCACCTTACAGGCAATATAATGGCACTAAATTCATATCTTTCAATAGTTACCCTGAATATAAATGGGCTAAATGCCCCAATCAAAAGACACAGGATATCAGACTGGATAAAAAAACAAGACCCATTGATATGCTCTCTGCAAGAGACTCATTTTAGAACCAAAGACACCTCCAGATTGAAATTGAGGGGGTGGAAAACCATTTACCATGCTAATGGACATCAAAAGAAAGCTGGGGTGGGAATCCTTATATCAGACAAATTAAATTTTAAACCAAAAACTATATTAAGAGATGAAGAAGGACACTATATCCTACTTAAAGGGTCTATACAACAAGAAGATCTAACAATTGTAAATATCTATGCCCCTAACATGGGAGCAGCCAATTATATAAGCCAATTAATAACAAAAGCAAATAAACACATCAACAACAATACAATAATAGTAGGGGACTTTAACACCCCCCTCACTGAAATGGACAGATCATCTAAGCAAAATATCAACAAGGAAATAAAGACTTTAAATGACACACTGGACCAAGTGGACTTCACAGACATATTCAGAACATTCCATCCCAAAGCAACAGCATACACATTCTTCTCTAGTGCCCATGGAACATTCTCCAGAATAGATCACATCCTAGGTCACAAATCGGGTGTCAACTGGTACAAAAAGATTGGGATCATTCCCTGCATATTTTTGTACCACAGTGCTTTGAAACTGGAACTCAATCACAAGAGGGAAGTCGGAAAAAACTCAAATGCATGGAGGCTAAAGAGCATCCTACTAAAGAATGAATGGGTCACCAGGAAATTAAAGAAGAATTTAAAAAATCATAGAGACAAATGCAAATGAAAACACAACTGTTCAAAATCTTTGGGATGCAGCAAAGGTGGTCCTAAGAGGAAAGTATATAGCAATATGAGTCTTTCTCAAGAAACAAGAAAGGTCTCAAATACACAACCTAACCCTACACCTAAAGGAGCTGGAGAAAGAACAGCAAATAAAGCCTAAACCCAGCAGGAAAGAGAATAATAAAGATCAGAGCAGAAATCAATGAAATAGAAACAAGAACAGTACAACAGATCAACGAAACTAGGAGCTGGTTTTTTGAAATAATTAATAATTTTAATAAACCCCTGGCCAGACTTATCAAAAAGAAAAAAGAAATGACCCAAATAAATAAAATCATGAATGAAAGAGGAGAGATCACAACCAACACCAAAGAAATACAAACAATTATAAGAACATATTATGAGCAACTATATGCCAGCAAATTAGATAATCTGGAAGAAATGGATGTATTCCCAGAGATGTAAAAACTACCAAAACTGAACCAGGAAGACATAGAAAACCTGAACGGACCTATAACCACTAAGGAAATTGAAGCAGTCATCAAAAATCTCCCAACAAACAAGGGCCCAGGGCAGATGGCTTCCCAGGGGAATTCTTCCAAACATTTAAAGAAGAATTAATACCTATTCTTCTGAAATTGTTCCAAAAAATAGAAATGGAAGGAAAACTTCCAAACTCATTTCATGAGGCCAGAATTACCTTGATCCCAAAATCAGACAAAGACCCCATGAAAAAAGAGAATTACAGATCAATATCCCTTATGAACATGGATGCAAAAATTCTCACCAAAATACTAGCTAATAGGATACAACAGTACATTAAAAGGATTATTCACCAAGACCAAGTGGGATTTATTCTTGGGCTGCAAGATTGGTTCAACTTCCGCAAATCAATCATTGTGATACAATACATTAAAAAAAAAAAAAACAAGAACCATATGATCCTCTCAATAGATGCAGAAAAAGCATTTGACAAAGTACATCATCTTCTCTTGATTAAACTCTTCAGAGTGTAAGGATAGAGGGTACAACCTCAATATCATAAAATCCATCTATGAAAAACCAACAGCGAATATCATTCTCAATGGGGAAAAACTGAGAGCTTTCCCCCTAAGGTCAGGAACACGGCAGGGATGTCCACTATCACCACTGCTATTCAACATAGTACTAGAAGTCCTAGCCACAGCAATCAGACAACAAAAAAAATAAAAGGCATCCAAACTGGCAAAGAAGAAATCAGGCTCCCGCTCTTTGCAGATAATTTGATACTTTATGTGGAAAACCCAAAAGACTCCACCCCAAATCTGCTAGAACTCATACAGGAATTCAGTAAAGTGGCAGGATATAAAATCAATGCACAGAAATCAGTGGCATTCCTATACACCAACAATAAGAGAGAAGAAAGAGAAATTAAGAAGTTGATCCCATTTACAATTGCACCCAAAACCATAAGATACCTAGGAATAAATCTAACCAAAGAGGCAGAGAATCTGTACTCAGAAAAATAGAAAATACTCATGAAAGAAATTGAGGAAGACACAAAAAAATGGAAAAATGTTCCATGCTCATGGATTGGAAGAACAAATATTGTGAAGATGTCAATGCTACCTAGAGCAATCTACACATTTAATGCAATCCCTATCAAAATACCATCCACTTTTTTCAAAGAAATGGAACAAATAATCCTAAAATTTGTATGGAACCAGAAAAGACCCCGAATAGCCAGAGGAATGTTGAAAAAGAAAAGCAAAGCTGGCGTCATCACAATTCCAGACCTCAAGCTCTATTACAAAGCTGTCATCATCAAGACAGTATGGTACTGGCACAAAAACAGACACATAGATCAATGGAACAGAATAGAGAGCCTAGAAATGGACCCTCAACTCCATGGTCAACTAATCTTCAACAAAGCAGCAAAGAATGCCCAATGGAAAAAAGACTGTCACTTCAACAAATGGTGTTGGGAAAATTGGACAGCCACATACAGAAGAATGAAACTGGACCATTTCCTTACACCACACACAAAAATAGATTAAAAATTGTTGAAAGACCTAAATGTAAGACAAGAGTCCATCAAAATCCTAGAGGAGAACACAGGCAGCAACCTCTTCAACATCAGCAGCAGCAATTTCTTCCTAGAAATATTGCCAAAGGCAAGGGAAGCAAGGGCAAAAATGAATTATTGGGACTTCATTAAGATAAAAGGCTTTTGCACAGCGAAGGAAACAGTCAACAAAACCAAAAGACAACCAACAGAATGGGAGAAGATATTTGCAAATGACATATCAGGTAAAGGGCTAATATCCAAAATCTATAAAGAACTTATTAAACTCAACACCCAGAGAACAAATAATCCAATTAAGAAATGGGCAGAAGACATGAACAGACATTTTTCCAAAAAAGACATCCAAATGGCCAACAGACACATGAAAAAGTGCTCAGCATCGCTCGACATCAGGGAAATCCAAATCAAAACCTCAATGAGATACTACTTCACACCAGTCAGAATGGCTAAAATTAACAGGTCAGGAAATGACAGATGTCGGCAAGGATGTGGAGAAAGGGGAACCCTCCTACACTGTTGATGGGAATGCAAGCTGGTGCAGCCACTCTGGAAAACAGTATGGAGGTTCCTCAGAAAGTTGAAGATAGAGCTATCCTATGACCCAGCAATTGCACTACTGGGTATTTACCCCAAAGATACAAATGTAGTGATCCAAAGGGGTACATGCACCCCAATTTTTATAGCAGCAATGTCCACAAGAGCCAAACTATGGAAAGAGCCAAGATGTCCATCGACAGAGGAATGGATATATAAGATGTGGTGTGTGTATATATATATATATACACACACACACACACACACACACAATGGAATATTATGCAGCCATCAAAAAGAATGAAATCTTGCCATTTACAACGACGTGGTTGGAACTAGAGGGTATTATGCTAAGCAAAATAAATCAATCAGAGAGAGACAAGTATCATATGATCTCACTGATATGAGGAATTCTTAATCTCAGGAAACAAACTGAGGATTGCTGGTGGTGGGGTGTGGGACGGATGGGGAGGCTGGGTGATAGACATTCGGGAGGGTATGTGCTGTGGTGAGCACTGTGAATTGTGTAAGACTGATGAATCACAGGCCTGTACCTCTGAAACAAATAATATATTGTATGTTAAAAGAAATATCTATATAGTAGGAAGGGAAAAATGAAGGGGGGGAATCGGAGGGGGAGATGAACCATGAGAGACTATGGACTCAGAAACAAACTGAGGGTTCTAGAGGGGAGGAGGTTGGGGGGATGCGTTAGCCTGGTAATGGGGATTAAAGAGGGCATGTACTGAATGGAGCACTGGGTGTTATATGCCAACAATGAATCATGGAACACTACATCAAAAACTAATGATGTAATGTATGGTGATTAACATAATAAAATAAAATTTAAAAAAACAATATTTTCAGAAGTATTCTTGTGAGAAATATAGGAAATATTAGTAGCATATCTAGGGTAACTACCATTATTAACCCATGGTGGTAGGTACTATTAGCTATTCCTATAATTTATAATTACAAAAGTATGTAAAATGTTTGAAGACAGATGTCCATGTTTCATTCATCCTTTCTTCCCTATAAACAGGTTTTGAGATGAGAATTTTTTGCAAGAATTTAATTAAAAGAGAACTATCAGTTTCTATAAGTTCATAAAACTTATTTTTTAGATTCCACATATAAGTATGATCATACAGTATTTGTCTTTTTCTGTCTCACTATTTCACTTAACCTAATGCCCTCAAGGTCCAACCATGTTGTTTCAATTAGCAGGTTTTCCTTTCTTCGATGGCTGAATAATATTGCATTATATTTGGAATATATTTTCTTTACCCATTCATCTATTGATGAACACTTAGTTTCTTTCCATGTGTTGGCTATTGTAAACAAGGCTGCAGTGAACATGGGATACAGATATTTTTTTGAGATAGTGATTTTTTTTCCTTTGGATATTTACCCAAAAGTGGAATTGGTGGATCAGGTGGTAGTTCTATTTTTAATATTCCGAGGAACATCCATACTATTTTCCATACTTGATGCACCAATTTATATTTCTACCCACATTGTGTAAGGGTTCCCTTTTCTCCACATCTTCCCTAACACTTGTTATTTCTAGACTTTTTGATGATAGGCATTCTAACAGGTATGAGGTGATAGCACATTATGGTTTTGATTTGCATTTATCCAATGATGAGTGATGTTGAACATTTTTTCATGTAATTGTTAACCACTTGCAAGTCTTCTTTGGAAGAATGTTTATTCAATTCCATTGCAAATTTTTTAATTAAGTTATTTTTTGCTACTCGGTTGTACAAGTTCTTTATGAATTTTGGATATTTACCCAGTTAGCAGATATAAGATTTGGAAATATTTTCCTCCTATTCTTTAAATTGCCTTTTCATTTTGTTAATGGTTTCCATTCTGTGCAGAAGCTTTTTAAATTTATTTTTATTTTATTTTATTTTTATTTTGTTTATTTTTTTCATAATCTCCTTTTTTAAGTTTTTATTTAAATTCTAGTTACTTAACATTCAATGTTATATTAGTTTCAGGTGTACAGTATAGTGATTCAATACTTCCATACAGTACCAGGTGCTCATCACACAAGTACACTCCTTACTCCCCATTGCCTATTTCATCCATCACCCCACCCACCTCTCCTTTAGTAACATCAATTTAGTCTCTATAGTTGAGCCTATTTCTTGATTTGCTTCCCTCTCTCTTTTTTTTCCCCTTTGTTCATTTGTTTTGTTTTCTAAATTCCACATATAAGTGAAATCAAATGGTATCCGTCTTCCTCTGACTGATTTATTTTGCTTAGCATAATACTCTCTAGCTCTATTCATGTCATTGCAAATGGCACGATTTCATTATTTTTTATGGCTGAGTAGTATTCCATTGTATATATACACCACCTCTTCTTTTTTTTTTTTTTTAAGATTATATTTATTTATTTGAGAGAGAGAGTGAGAGAAAGAGCACAAGAGGGGGGAGCGGGAGAGGGAGAAGCAGACTCCCTGCTGAGCAGGTAGCCAGATGCAGGACTCGATCCCGGGACTCCAGGATCATGACCTGAGCCGAAGGCAGTCGCTTAACCAACTGAGCCACCCAGGCGCCCTACACCACCTCTTCTTTATCCATTCATCAATCAATGGACACTTGGGCTGTTTCCATAATTTGGCTATTGCAGATAATGCTGCTATAGACATAGGGGTACATGTGCAGATGCTTTTTAGTTTGACATAGTCCCAGTTGTTCAGGACTTAATTTCAAGCTTTAATCCATTTTGATTTGATTTTTGTGTAAGATAGAGATTCAGGATCCAGTTTCATTCTTTTGCATGTGGCTGTCTAGTGTACCCAGCACTTATTGAAGAGACTGTCCTTTCTCTATTCTATATTCTTGCCACCTTTATAAAAAATTAATTGGCTATATATGTATGTGTTTATTTCTGGGCCCTCTACTTTGTTCCATTGACCTATATGTCTGTATTTATGCCAATATCATATTTTAATGACTATAGCTTTGTAATATAGTTTGAAAGCAGGAAATGTGATGCCTCTAGCTTTTTTCTTGTTTCTTAAGATTGCTTTCCTATTCAGGGTTTATCATGGTTCCATAAAAATTTTAAGATTGTTCTATTTCTGTTAAAGATGCCATTGCAATTTTGATAGGGATTGCTTTGAATGTGTAAATCACTTTGCTAGTATGGACATTCAATATTAATTTTTCTAATCAATGAGTATGTATGTGTTCTCTTTAATTTTTTTCATCATGTCATAGTTTTTAGTGTATGGGTTTTCATCTTCTTAAATTTTTCCTAAATATTTTATTCTTTTTGGTGCAATTGTAAATGGGACTGTTTTCTTAATTTCTTTCTAATAGTTCATTGTTAATGTATAGAAATACAATTGATTTTGTATATTGATTTTGTATCCTGAAACTTTACTAAATTCATTTATTAGTTTTAACAGTTATTTGGTGAAGTCTTTAGGGTTTTCTTAATATTATGTCATCTGCAAATACAGGCAATTTTACTTCTTCCTTTCCTATTTGGATGCCTTTTATTTTTTTCCTGTTTAATCGCTCTGGCTAAGACTTCCAATATAATGTCGAGTGAAAGTGTCCAGATACAGGGGGTAGGGTAGTGGGAGAAATGGGTGAATGTAGTACAGATTACAAGTTACAAGATAAGTAAGTTCTGGGGATGTAATGTACAGCATGCTGACTATATAACAATATCGCATTGTTTATTTTAGTGTTGCTAAGAGAGCAGATCGTAAACGTTTTCATCACAAGAAAAAATACATAACTATGTGAGGTGATGAATGTTAACTAAAGCTACTGTGATAATTATTTTGCAATATATACATTTATCAACTCATTCTGTTGTACACTGCAGCGTTAGTTGTCAATTGTGTCTCAATAAAACTAGGAGACTAAAAGAGAGAACTTTAAGGAAAAACCTGTAGGGGTTGAGAAAAGCAGGAAAGGTGAGGGGCAAAAGCTTCAGATGGGTTCAGGCAAAACTGTCACAGTGCAAAGGTATAATTCCAAGTACTTCTATAAAAGGTTACTCTAGTAGCCCCAAAGCCATCCTCTAGAAATAGCAGGTATGAGCAATTCGCATCAGGATCAAGGCCACAGGACTGCTATAATGACTCAGCAAATTACTTCCTTAATACATGTCTGTTTAGTTAAGCAGAATGGAATTAAATTATATTTGCAATATCTCCAAATCTCCTGAGTGAAAGCATGGTGGTTGTTGGTACCTTATAGACATTAGCAACCAATATATAAATATTTAGCAATCATTTGCTAAATAATCATTTAATAATAATCAATAATCAAATGATTGCTAAATATTTATATATTGCTTGATTTATTTACTTCACATAATATGAAAACTTTCTTATTTTTCCTATCTATGTGCATATTTAAATCCAATAGGCCAGAACCTGTTTTGTGGACAAAGGACGGTGGAGAATTGCCAGATCCTGACCGAATGGTTGTGAGTGGTAGGGAGCTAAACATTCTTTTCCTGAACAAAACGGATAATGGTACATATCGATGTGAAGCCACAAACACCATTGGCCAAAGCAGCGCAGAGTATGTTCTCATTGTACACGGTGAGTACTTTTTTGACATCATTATATGTGGAAAAAATAAATGACCTGAAGAATTTTAAATTTATCTTTAGAATAATAAACAACATTTTAAACAGGTTTTCTTTTTCTTTCAGAAGGACTTTTCATAAAAGATTCACAATTACTATGTACCAAGTCAAACTAATAAAATAAAGTTACAACATACACTAAAAATAAAAATTATTTTTGTAAAAGGTTTTCTTTATTGCAAATATATGTGTGTTGGTAGTGACTAGTAAATAATAATGGTTTTCTTTAAATTTTGCAAATCAATGCTTTTAGTTATAAATCACAATCATGAAAGCTATATTTACCTTAAATTAGTTTTGGTTGTAATATCATAAAAATATACTTTATTATCACTATAACTGGCTTCACAAAGAATGATAGCATGTTACTGAGATGCAGCAAAGGCAGGTGTACAATATTAATAACTTCATTAATTTCTTATGAACAATGATTTAAACAGTCACATTTTTTCTTCACTGCACTAATCTCACAATTGGAGTAAATATAATAAAAATGGCAAAATAAATAAATAAATAAATAAATAACAGTACCTAAGACTGAGACAATCTCTGTTTTTCCAAACCTCCAAAAGCCACAATTGTTGCTCATGTTATAGCTTTAATATATTGTTAGATAGAGATGAACTTTTATGAGATTGATAAATAATGCAATAAAAAAATTAGGCAAGTTTCTTTACTGCAAGACTTCTCAGAGTTTATTAAATATGCCAGGGTATATTGCGAATTTCCAAGAAAAAGAAGCATTAGAGAATGTAAGATATTCCTCATATTTCACCATGAAAACCTTTTCTAAGACTCGTATTATGTTTACACAATATTACAGTATTCTGAATGAGTGCTGTATAAAACATGATGCTGTAATAAATCCAGGGTATCTTAAAAATCGTGAAGAGAGTATATTTGATGTCTTTCCCATGAATCTAATTATAAAATGTGATAAGAAGCATGAATTAGTTCTGTACCTTTCCAAAAAAGAATTTGGGGGGGTTGGGTAAAGTCTAATTCTTTGTGAAGAGATTTTATTTTAGGGAAAAAAATTAATACAGTTTGTGTTTTTTCCTCAGGTATTTATTTTGTTATGATACAGGACAAAATTGGAGAAAAATAATGTATTAAATCAATACACAGCTTTCCTATTCTCAAATTACTTTAGTGTATGCAGTCTCTCAATTCTTAACACCACTTTACTGTTGAAGGCAAATGAAGGCTTGCAGTAAATAGACTGCCCACATATAAACTCCTTGAAGATAGAGCTGAGAGATTAATTTCTAGCATCCTATGAACTGTGCAGATTACAACTTTTAGAAAAGATCAGCCTAATCCAGTTAAATTCATAAATTGGAACTAAATGTGTTAAAACCCTGTAGACACTCCCTGCCAGGCTTCCTGCCAGAGAGGGTCTAACAAGTCCTGGGCATGCCAAGAAGATAAGTTAGATCCTTGGAGCAGGACCCAGGAGTAGATTTCAGTTCATGCTGACCTGTGTGTGTCATCATGCAGTCATAGAAGTGAAGTCTGATTCGCTCTGAGCTTTCTAAGTGCTTCTCACTAACAGTTGGGGGGAAACTGGGGACATTTTATCTAGCATGTCACATTGTATCGAAAGCAATGTGACATAAAAATATAAGGAGTTAGAAGGGAAGTGATAGAAAAAATAATATACTTTAGATGAAATGTATGCCATTCATTTTTTTTTTTTTAAGTAATTCAAGTGGAGCAAATGCCTGTGTTTTCCCAGTGTTTGCAAGCTAGCCAACAGCATGATTTCCTAAATAGCCAAGCTACCTTTAGGTATTTGGCAGTTGACATATTTCTAATAAATACTTCTCTAACCACTTTGTAAGAAGTCATTTTTGGCTTTGCTTTTTGAACTACAATTCATCAAAAGCACCCCATGGATTAATGTTATTCATGCTGCTAGATAAATGCTGTGAAGTTCAACAGTAGTTTACCTAGGATTATTGACACAAGTAATGAGAGGCTCGATGAAACAGTGAAACCATATTACACTGTGTCTAAAAAGGGCTCCAATTGGGTTCATTACAAAATAAAGGTTTTTTTCCCCTTTGCACACAGGGTATAATGTTTCATTAGTCACTGGTTGTATAAATATAAAAAGCTACTCTCTTCTGTTAATGGTTTGGCTGTTTCAAAACCCTACTAAATGATGAAATTTGAGTGGCATTTCGATCTATAATGAATGCTCTATGCATTTTGGAATGGAGTGATAAGCGATCATTTGTGAGAACTTTACCCTTTTATCTTTTACACCAAGGGTGATTTTACATTAGCTGTGATAATTTAATATAGCTCTAGCACAGAAGGGCCTTTCCTGAGCTGAGACTCTGTCTTTGGCTCTACCACAGTTGCCTACGTTCTATTGATTCTTAACTTGATGGAGGTCTGAGCACTTTCCTGTGAAGTCATCTGCTATCTAGATGCCATCCTAAATGGTTAGATTTTATTCTTTGGGTGTCAATGGAAGTACATTATTTAAATGTTATCACATTTAATTGTTAACAGTACTGACATTATGTGTTGTGGACACTGGAGAGTTTCCCCCCCCCCTCCTAATTACACATTTACAAATTTCAGCTTTAGAACTACAGATGGTAATTTGAACTGCCAGTCTAAAACTCACCTGCAGTGAAAGGTCTAACAAAATTTAGCATGCAAATACTTGTAGGATAAAATATTATACTTATGAAATATTTGTGCTGTGCAAGTTCTATCAGAAAAGAGAGTGGCATTTTTCATTAACAAGCTCAGAAATGGAAAAATTTGTCTGTTGAATTGGTAGACTTAGTTATATATATACTATTAATCCATGTGAGCAGAATGTTTTTTTTTAATTTAAATTCAATTAGCCAACATATAGTACATCATTAGTTTCAGATGTAGAGTTCAGTTATTCATCACTTGCATATAACACCCAGTGCTCATCACATCACGAGCCCTCCTTAATGCCTGTCACCCAGTTACCCCATCCCCCACCCAACTCCCCTCCAGCAACCCTCAGTTTGTTTCCTAGAGTTAAGAGTCTTTCATGGTTTGTTTCCCATTTTTTTGCTTCTGCATAAAAATATTGAAGTCATTCTCATATTTTCATTGCTATCATGCTATTTATTTTTTTAGAAGGGCTGATTATTTCCATGTTAATGGTGTTTAAACATACTATTCCATTGCTGTTTTATTATTTGGAGAACTCAGACCAAGAGAAAAATTCATTCATTCAACAAATAAATATTTAGCACTTAACTACCAAATACTAAAGCACTATAGGAGCAAAGGTGAATAGAACTCAAGTTTAAAATTTAACATGGAAGATAAGGTAAGCATTCAAGTAGTTATAATACCAAAATAAAAGAACTAGAGGAGGATGGACATACAATCCTGTAGCTGTTCGGAATCTTTGAGAGTGTGATCCAAGTGTCAATAATTAAAAAAAAAAAAATAGTAACACAGCACTTCTGAATTGTTCAAAGACAAATAGTGTACATCATAAATGGAAGTAGCCATCACAGTGCCAAGTGCATACATGTGCAGTAAATATTATTATTATTATTATTATTATTATTATTATTATTATTATTATTATTATTATATTACTAGTAGCTTTAAGATACCAAAGGAAATCTCAATCCAATCTCAATCTCTGGTGAAAACCTTACCCAAGAGGTGCATACAATTTAGTGACCAGAGTCTTCCCTGAATGGTACTCAGAGCATAAATTAGGTTATGTCTATTAAAGAATGAGACAATTGTAAATTCTTGCTAACTATGCAACAGGGGATATCTTAAAAACTTAATAGTATGGCAAATTAGTTACATAGAGAGTACAGGATAAAAGTTATAATTACTCAGAGTGCCTGGGTGGCTCAGTCGTTAAATGTCTGTCTTCAGCTCAGGTCATGATCCCGGGGTCCTGGGATCAAGGCCCACATCAGGCTCCCTGCTCAACGGAGCCTACTTCTCCCTCTGCCACTCCCCCTGCTTGTTTTCCCTCTCTTGCTATCTCTCTCTCTGTTAAATAAATAAATAAATAAATAAATAAATAAATAAATAAATAAATAATAAAATCTTTAAAAAACTTTAAAAATTATATTTTTTTCTTATTTCTCTAATGTAGCATCAAGTTCAGAGGGTTTGAAGATAAAATATCTTCTCTCCAAGCAAAGACTTCCCAGATACACATCTTCCAGTATAGGGAACATAGCAGATACCTTTCCATCACACAAGGAATAGCTGCAGACAATTATAGATGACCTTAAGCTAATCTTATTTTGTGGATAGAAGCAACACAAGTTCTAATATTTATTTGTCATCAACTGATGCAAAATATATGTTCTTTTGAAAGTGTCAGAAACATATAGCACCTGGGAAGTTTTGAGAAAGAATATGAAAGTGAGAAACACAAATCAGTACATTTCCTCCAAATCTTATTTTTTTTTCTTTCTCCGCACTCCCAGTGCCTTTTACCTGCCTTCATACTCATCCTAGAGAAATTTGTAACCACGCCTCAAAATACAAATGGAAGTAGAACAGAGATGCTGGGACTCCTTAGTATCACCTGCACGCTCAAAACCCTCCTCAGGATTTGGGAAGAAATATAGCAATACAAGTAGAAGAAATGAGTAGCATATTTTTTCTTCCATCAGTAGTGGCACTAACTGTGGCAGGTCCAGATCGTAGGAGAGAGTTCCAGAGAGTCAGATGAGAATTTCAGTGGAGAACCCACTCCACTCAGAACCAGACTCAGGGTTGTCTCAGATGGTCATAACAGAGTAGAGATGCACTCTTCTAGAAAGGTTTGCATGACATTTCCTATCTCTCTTCAAACATATTCTTCCTATTACCATAATAACCCTTATATGCAATTTAAAATTATTTTGCCACTGCTATAATATTCCTTTACTTCATTGTTTTTCTACTTAGGTGAATAAGCTTTTGTAACACTTCATTACTTGTTCATTATCTTAACTTTTCTAGTTTTAAATAAAATTACCCACTACATACCCTAGCATATTTTTACTTTTATGTGTACATATTTTGCTTTTCTAGCAAATGTTATCTTAATGACATAAAAATGAGTAAAATTCTCCATAACTAGTATTATCATAGTAGAAAGTAAAAAACAATAAAAAGGTTCTTTATGTTCCTGACAGTCACTGACTTGATATCTCTAAAATATCAGTTGACAGTTATGGTTTGTTTTATTTGTTTGATCATGTATCTATTGAAATGAATACTGATGAAAAATATGATATTGCTTTTTTTTTTTTATGTTTCCAGGATAATTTACCTCAGAAGTAACACACACACACACACACACACAATATATATATAGGATCCATCACATTTTATTGTTAGTTAATAAGAACCATTATAAAAAGAGTGTTTTAGATTTTTAATAGTAGGAGGGAATATTACTGCTAGAAATACCTGTGTGTTTTAGTCTAGTGAAAGGTATCAGGCTATTAAATATGCCTTTTCAGCTTTTAAAAATCAATACAACTACTATTTTCATTTCACTCGGCTTTTATTGTAAATAATATATATCAAAAATACTCAGAGAGATGGGCATACACACAGATATTGCAGACTTCTGCATCAAGCCAAGCACCTAACTTTGTTGCACATTTAGACATACATCTTTTTCAGAGACTATACATACGTGCAGACTCGCTTTCAATCTTCAGTGCTGATTTTCCCTTTCACTTGATTTGTTTACTGTGAGAGAGAGGCAAATTGAGTCATGGAGGGTGGACTTTCACTTAAGCAAACATCTCCTTCAAATATTTCACTAGAGTGTAGGATATAAATTCAGTTACTTTAGGGTTATTGGTACCTGATCCTAAATTTAGCAAAATAATTAATGCATGTACAGGTGAATGGGGTAATAATTATGAAACAAATTGGGAATATCATGAACTAATATGCTAAACTTATTTTTAAACTTATCTTACCATAGAACTGAGCAAATACAATTATAATACATATATTTCTAGTCTTGCAGTATATGTTACACATATTCATGTCCTGATTATCAATGATTTGAAAACTATTGAGAAGGCTCATCACATGAAAAGGCAAAATGCACTTCAATGCTCCTAGTGAATATGTAGCTAGACTAAAAAGTTGGCAGTAACATGTACATTTCCTATTACATTTATGTAGCAATGAAACGTTTAGAAACAATGAGAGGCTACATGATTTTTTTTTCCCTCTCAGTTGTAATGTTAGGCAAGGTGATACAGATCACTGTGGAACCAAGAGTGAATCTTTGGGCTCATATGGGTGGGTGGGCAGTGAGAAAGAGAAGCCTGGATTATGGACAGATGCACAACCTAGTAAACATTAAAAAGAGATTCAGCTAAAATCTGTTCCCTCACATGGAAACAGACCTACCAGTTGGTAAATTAATTCTATGTACTCATAATGAGCATTTTTCCTTTGGAGAAGCTTTCTTTAGAAGCATGGATAGGAAAATACACAGGGAAGGAAGAAAAGGAGAGAAGAGACATCCATATGGAGCAACAAACAATGCGCTAGTGGAAGAGCCCTATGGTTGCTGCTCTCATCTGTGGTGGAGAGTTTGCAGACAGTAAACTAGTTGGACGATTCTTAAAACTGTACCTACTTTAATCGCTAGATAAAGCATATCATTTCTGGACATGAATAAAATAGGGAGAGCTGTGATGCCTGTGGGAAAGGCATACCTCTCTGACTGGACGAATGTGCTCTTGAACTCTGCAGAGAGAAGGGGAAAGGGATCAGATAGTGGAGTCAGAAGCACTGTTTTGTTATAAAACATTTAAAAAGTTGCATATGAGCAGGCATACTGAATACAGAGTTGAGTTGTAATTCCATCTCTTTGTTTTAAGATGAGTGTGAATTGGCTAAATTAAGGTTTTACCATTCAGAGTAAATATTTTGTTCTAAGATGCCACTGTGAAGTAAATGTTTCTATGGTACCTCCATGGAGCACGGGCTAAACCGTCCATGGGGAAAACCCTCATTCCTGCCTGGATGGAGAAGAGTCCACCACCCAAAAATTTTAGCACCTTAGCTATCTTTTCTTGTGCTATTTATACATAATCTTTTCTATCAGTTGCAGTAAGGTAAACAGAAAAAAAGAATCCATGACACTCAGTCTTTCTAGATTTTTATGTGGGAATAAGGCTAGGTCGTAGCTTTACAAGGATGTATAAAGCTCTTCTACTCAAACGTATGAGCATTAATTGGCTCACTTGTTAGAGAATTGAAGCAATATTCAAGTCCATGGGGGGGAATTTAGGCATTTGTTTATAGAAATAATGGCACACCCAACTAGAAGATACAGATCTTTCATAAACCGCCCTTTGTAGCTTCTCAACACTGTAGCTTTTACTAACATTGTAACAGCACATCATGTGCTTATTGCAGAATCTAAGAACTGTCCTAACTCCTCTTTACCTTTATCTCCAATTCATCAGTAAGTTCTGTTGACACTTTTTCCAAACCGTGTGTTCAGTATGTGCACTTCTCTCCTTTATTCTCTCTAGCCTAGACTAGAGAGACTTCCATGTCTATGATCTCTTTCCCACACAGCTGTAGTATATAAATGTTTTAAATACATATTCCTTCATATCTTTCCCCTATTTAAATTTTTCCAAAGACATTTCATCACACTTAGCGTAAAACCCAAATCCAATTAGCCTCGTTTACTAACCCTGCATGATATGCCACTACCTGCATTTGTGACATCTCACCAGTCTCTACCCAACCACGTCTGTTTCCCTGGTCCTCCTTCAACTCCTCTAAGATATCAAGCCCATTCTCTCTTTAGGAAGCTTGCCTCTATCCAGAATGCTTGTCCAGGAAGTACAGGTATTCTGTCACAAATGTGGGTATTTGCAAGAATGATTTCTTATCATTCACATCTTGTTTAAATGAATCTTCTGAGAGAGACCATTTTTGTCCACTCCAATCTAAAATGGCCCCAATCATGCATCACTTAATTTTAATTTTCTGCAAGTCATTTATCATTATTTGGTATTTTAGTTGTATATTTGTATATGTGATTTTATAAATGTGTATATATACATATATGCATGCATTTATGTTTATATGTGTATATTATATGTATGTATCTGTACATGTGAATATATTCTGTATCTGCCCAGTAGATTATGATTTTCTTGAAAGCAGAGATCTTATGAGTCTCATTCATCTCTGTATCTCTAGCTCTTAGAACAGTATCTTCTAAATAGTAAGCAATCAATAAATATTTCTTTAATGATTATAAATTTATTTGTCCCTCTTGGTATATCTCTGTCTTTGTCTCTCTCTCCCTCTCTTTTCAGCAGAATAAACTTTAGTAAAATAATATATATGTATATACATACATACATAAACACTCATATCCACATATATTCATATGTGTGTGTGTGTGTGTGTGTGTATACTGCCCTTCTGAGCAAAATTAGGGAAACTGATATTCAGTCTTTGGTCACCAAGGTCAAGACCTTTGGGTTTCATCTCATATTTGGTAAAGAAATGATATATAGAGATATATTTATTTGGCACTCCGTATGTAAATGGTGCCTTATACAGTTAAGCAGTGCACAGAATGGACAACTGTGTATAGAAGAATTAATATCTTCAATAGAAATCCTAGAAATTCCACATATAACTGAAACCATATGTTGTATATAAGAAATAGCGCAGAAGATCATAGGGGAAGGGAGGGAACACTGAATAGGAAGAAATCAGAGAGGGAGAAAAACCATGAGAGGCTCTTGACTCTGGGAAACAAACTGAGGGTTGCTGGAGGGGAAGTGGATGGGGGGATGGGGTAACTGGGTGATGGGCATTAAGGAGGGCATATGATGTGATGAGCACTGGGTGTTATACACAACTGATGAATCATTGAACACTACATCAGAAACTAATGATGTACTATACGTTGGCTAATTGAATTTAAATTAAAAAAAAAATGAAAGGAAAAAAAGCAACCCTAGAAATTAGAAGATTTATGCAATTGACTTCACATGTCTAATTTTTTTTTTGCAAAATTCTGTGATTATTGCTTACTAAAAATTGAATTTGTTCTTTGGAAGTCTATAACATCATTTATAAAGATAATATTTATTTCTGGCCAAATATGTATTTTTTTCTGAAAATCATATTACAATGCTATACTACCTAATATTTCATTATTTCAGGAAATCTTTCTTAAGAATCTACTATATACAAGTGCTTGGCCAAGCACTGCTGATCCTGTAAGAGATAAATAAACACTCCCTATTATGCCTCGACTTCTTAGTAAAAATTAAAAAGTGAAAAGTTTTCACTCCTGTGCTTCACCATGATGCAACTTCAGAGATGTTTTCAGGGTCCCTTCATTATTTGGAATATTCCAAGAGACATATTCAGGAGAATATGAAGTTCCATGGTTAGAAATGTTTTACTTTGGTAAAATATTTACTTTCTTACTGAGAGCATATTTTAAATGTCAATAACTTGGGGAAGGTTATCAGTTTGTATAACCAAATCCCAGGGGAGAACCAGTTGATTTAATAAT
Organism: Mirounga leonina; assembly: GCF_011800145.1. NCBI lineage: Eukaryota > Metazoa > Chordata > Mammalia > Carnivora > Phocidae > Mirounga > Mirounga leonina. The sequence continues at coordinate 11,854,046 of NW_023270431.1, forward strand.
CTGTTGTAAGGTTAGGAAAGACCTTGCTTTGTGTGAGAACTCTGAACATTAGGGATGTGGGTCAGTATCTGGATTTCTCAATCAGTACTTTTCTACTAGATCACGTGTCTCCTACGTGTATTCATATTTGCTTTGAGTTTTTCTTTAACCAGTGACAGAACTATTCTCCCAAACAAAACTTTTATCCTCACAGAACTTAAAGTATTTGGCCATATCATCTGATTTACTTTCTGGCAAAGTACTTTTAAGAAAGAGCTCATCGCATTGAAGTAGGTGGAGCTTAAATAATGTAGGATCCTCCACTTGGAAGGATTTTTTTTTTCCTACTTTAAATTTTACTTCACTTTTGTCAGTTTGGAATGTGAAGGGATATTTTAAAAGAAAAAAATGCATCCATTTGTTTCCAAACAACAGGCTGATTTTATTCATAAACTTTCCTTGTAATTACATGGAACTGTTGGTTACCACCTACAGTTTAAAATTGCAGTACTTTTCATTTTTTAAAAGCAGCCTTTTTTTTTATTATTATTATTGCATGAGGATTCCATTTAGTATGTGAAGCCAGTGGAAGCTATCAGAGGGATGAAAAGGGGATTCATTCAAATCTAATTTTGAGAAGGGTTCCTTTTTATGAAGCAGATGAGGTTACCATATGGCTCTTGAGGAGGAAGCATGCACCGGCAAGTTGAGGCCTTGTCAGCCTGGTGGTTGTCATTTAAGTAAGAGCCTTGGTGCTGTTATCCGTTCTTATGCTATAATCCAAATAGGCTGCTACATGTAGCTGAACATAATGGGAACAGATAAATGCCCTTCTCTGCACAGGTAAAAAAGCCAATACAGTACATTTTTCCTCTTACAATTGCTTCCAGTGGCAGTGCAATTATCAGTAAGAAGGTTAAGGATGCCCTATTATTTCTTAAGGTTAGGAAATGTGAATAGCTTCTTTCAAAAAGACACTTCTTACCTTAATACTTCTAATATATGTTGAGTTCTGACCCGTCTGTATCTCCACTAATAATCCTTGGTTTGGACTCACTCTTGATTACCCTTGGACCACCCTGGGGAGTTAGTGACATAAAGCAGAAAGAAAGTAGACATATGGAGTCCAGACTAAATGGTAGCAATTTTTCTCCCTATTGAACACTAGTCCTTGGAGAGAAACAAGCAGCTTGGGCTTCTGGGACTCTTTAGACTTAATTTTGCTTAGAAAATCCATTCTGAATGGGCCAGAATGCTGTTTTTAAAAAGAGAAACTGCCAGAAAACAAAACAGGTTGACAAGTTAGAAATTATTGTGCACTGCATTTGTAGAGAACAGAACATACCTTTAACCTGAAAAGCACGTTGTTGGAAAATAGGTGCTACACCATTCTTCAATTTATTGTATACAGTGCTTGTTGGAACCTGATTTCATTTTAACAAGGTTATACAGGATCTGCTGTGCTCTAATAAGCTCCAGTAACAAAATGTGGTTGCATTTTTTTTTAATTCCTTCATTAGGATGTGATTAAAAAGGGCACTTTTCTATTATTTGAATTGGATATGATTTAGAGCTCTAACACTTTTAAAAACATTGAAAACCCACATTCAGAATATAAGATTCTTCAGTGTGCTGCATTTTAATTTTTTAAATAATCATTTAGACTTGAAGACTCTTAGCAGAAATTTCTAAAAAACCATCTCAGACATGGTAATAGGAAGGAGGGGAGATTTTTTTTTTTTTTTTTGCACAAATTAACCATGAATAAGGCTCAATTACTGATTCATGTTATTAAAAATGATACTATTCCCTATCTACTGACGTCATTGTCATTACCACCGGTAAGAGCATTATTTATAAAGTCCCAGTCAAATTCAAAGCATAGAACTAGGTACCTGTAGGAAGCACGGAAGTGTATCATTATTCTGTTTTCTTTGTTATCTTATCATCTTGTTGGCTTGTGAAGAACATAAAATACAAGCAATGCATGTTAGTGCCAAATAAATGTTATAGCCTCCCTGTTTTCAACCACCAATTTCGTGAAAAGCTTTGGTATATATTATGGGTACTAAGTACTTTATTGTTAATAAGAGTTAGAATAATAGAATGTATTAATTGATTATGTAAATCAGAGAAATTTAAAAAATCTTAACATAGCATCACACATGTATTTTATTCTCAACTGGGAGAGAGAAATACGGACATGGAGCTAGTTAGAGGCCTGTAACTCTGGCTGTGCCCATAATGGTCGGCCACGAAGGTAAAGCATTGTTGGCATGGGGCTATTGGTAAGAAAATGAGGGAAGCAGTACATAAACTCAAAAAAAAAAAAAAAGATGGATATTCAGAAAGAAGGGGCATCAGTTGATATTCATTTGTTTAAGGAAGTCTTCACAGAGCAGATCCAAATCAGGCTGAAACTTGGGAGTAGCATTTTATTGGTACATCAAGAAAGGGACAGAGATTGGAAAATACTGGGGCATTGAGTCAGAGTAAACTTGTCCCACCAGCAAAATAATATTTTAAAAGACTAAGACATGTTGACTTATAACTACTGAGCCTGAAGTTAATTGGAGAGATAGATATATAAATAAAATGGTAATGTAATATATAACAAGCATGTGTAGAAGTATGTGCTAAGTGCCTTGAGGGTGCTTTGAAGGAAGAGATTAACTCTGCAGAGTTGGTTAATGCTTTACAGATGAGATCATATTTAACTAAACTTAAAAGACAAGAAATATAATAATTAATGTCAGGAAACAGGCCATGTCTCTGAGTACATGGCAGCAAAGAGAAGAACAGCAAGAAGTCTAGAATTTTGGGAAAAGACTTGCGTCAGGGGCACATGTCTTCTTGTGTGCTAGACTTTGGCTTCTTTGCTTATGTTAACCGGGCACTAGGAAAAATAAAGAAAAGAAGCCAGGCATATATGCTCTTTGGAACTCTAGCCCCTCTTGTTCCAATGCAGTGCCTAACAACAATGGTGGAGGCAGTTTTGAGTTCTTCGTGGCAGAATCAAGCAGGTTGATCAGGAGAGATGATGGACTGATGAATTAGTCATAACAAAGTTTAGCCATGGTCCCTGGACATGGATTTCAGTTTCCTGATTCAACAACTTTGTTGTGGGAGCTGAAATTGTGCTTCTGCAAGTGAGGAGGTTCTTACAGAAGTAACCCACACTATTTATACTGCATTTATTTGTAACCCAGCTCCCACTCACATGAAGAACTCTTGGCTGCCTACTTAGACTTTGTCTGCACTAATATGCAATTGTACAATTGACTAAATTTGGAGTTCTGTCTGACATTATTGAAATACTCCTGAATTTTCCTTTTACAGGAAAATAGTATATATGTTACAACTGAAATGAGAAGTGTAATTTATTGTAATTCACGTCTTATGTGTAGGTAAAACTATAAGCATATATTTTCATGTCTTAGAACCTTTACTTTTTTCAGTTTCCTATCAAAAATGCTCACTATTTTTCCTTTCAACAAATCCTTGACTTTGTTATGTATACATCTATCTAGACAAATAAATTAGATTATTTTTACTTTGTTCATTTCCCCAAATACCATTTTTATCCACTACGTATTTTATCAATTACTAACTCTTCATTCTTTATGCCTTAACATCTAGGAAATATATAATAAAGTTAATTTCTTTTGCAAATTGTAAATTCTGAACATTTTATTTGTAACTACTTTTTTTTTCAGGCAAATTCAATATTATTTGATTCAAATAAGATATTCTCCAGGGAAAATAGCAATAAAAAATTTGACGCCATCTTTTGTATTGTAGAAACCAGAGATGAAATGCCATGTAGTTAATTGATTAACTTACTATATAGTTATCATTTCTGAATTTTGATATTCATAATTTATGTCACAAACCATTCATTTCTCTATTTTTTAAATTTATAGTTACTTAGCATCCATGTTCAGACATCCTTTAATCATATGATATTAAAATGTAAGGCATGTATTAAGATCTAAAATCGACAAGTCATATTCAGCAAATTACATATAATGTTAATATGACTGCAGATTATCTTGCTTTATGAACAGTAAATTAATGTTAAATCAGGATTCAGTTATTTTTATTATGTGTGTGTGCATGTGTATAATTCTTCTGCATGTGGATTAGTGTATTTTTATTCTTAAAAAAATAAATGGATATGTCTTGGAAGGGGAAAAAATGACCTGCATTTTCTATCCTGTACTATATTTGATTGAGTACTTTGTATTAACAGTATAATGGTTTTAAAAATGTACAGAATTCTAGATACCTCAAAAATGAGACAAATGATAGGTACTAGTGTTTCTAATGTCATGTTTCCTTTTGAAAATGTAGCTCCATTTTCACTATCAATATCTAAATAAAAGGTCGAAAGAGAATGCACCAAACCAGACCTTTTAAACAATTGGGAAATGATGCTAACTGTTGCCAATCGGTTACAGGAGTGAAAATCAGATCTGTTTGGATTTAGAAAGGCAGCTCAGATTCTCTTTCTAATTTCTGCTTTGACAAGAGTTGCAGTCAGGCAGCTAAAATAAATGATCTTGAGGTGGAAGTGTTCCAAAAACCTCTCCATTATACTCATATGAAATAAAATATTCTCTCTGTACTCTAATATACACATATATGCATATATATTTAAATTTAGAGACAAGGAAGTTCTATCTCAAAGTTCTTTCATCCATTAAGTGGGGATAATAATATAGACAGTTCATAAATTTGTTGTGATCTCTTATTACTGATCACAATAGGATCTACTTAATGAGACCTCCTGGCCTGTTACCCTTTCTCTGAAAGTCTCGAATTAGGTGAAAATGAAGAGAGTTCCTAAGGAGGCATGGAGGACATGAATCTCGGGTCAGGCTCACACTGCTTTCAAAGTAGCAGGAAAGGTGGGCAATAATTCATTTTGTTAGCAAGGATATTTATGGAAGGAAGAAGCTGTAAGTTGTGGTCTTAAAATTTTATCTTTTGGGGCACCTGGCTGGCTTAGTTGGTAGAGCATGTGACTCTTGATCTTGGGGTCGTAAGTTCAAGTCCCACGTTGGAGGTAGAGTTTACATAAAAAAAAGTAAAAAAATTATCTTTTAGTTTTATATTAACTAGATGACCCTGTCAAAAAAAAATGGACTTTTTTAGATCCCCTAAAATATGTTATATGTTTATTATGCTATGAACAAATTCATTTAGTAAGTATTTATACACCTTCTAAATTGTGCTAGGATCCTAACAAAAATAGGCAGAGTTCTTCCCTTCAAGGATTAATTGTCAAGTGTGGAGACTGACGTCAATAAAATCAGAGCAGACAGAAAGTTTAGGTAGAAGAGAGAAGTATCATACAATTTTTTTGATCTTCCTGAGAATTCCAGTGAATTCCAACTGATCCTGTGTTGCTGAATTTCAGTTGATTCTGATTACTCTTCTGGTGTTCAGTATTTAGATTATTCCAAATTTTGCTCTTTTACAATAGAGCTGAAAAAATTGGATAAACAAGAATGTACTGTAAAAAGGATAAATGAAAATGTTTAAAATGTTTCAGAACACAGGATGAAATAAAGTTAGTAGTGATTAAAAATGTAACAGTGACTGGGAGATATTTCTTATTCGACAGATACTTTTCTTGGCCCAATTGTCATTGGACCAAAGTGTTTTCCATCAAATTTCTTTCAGCAGGTTTGTTTTTAGGTACATATGAAGTCAAAAGGAAAGGATGAGGGAGAATGATGGGCTGATAAAGCAGGAGTCAGAATATGAGCTAATAATGATTTGTAGTGTTATCTGTCTGGACACTTTAAAAGACTCTAGGGCAGTTCTCTTAAAGTGGATTAACAATTATTAAAACTATTGGGTTTTTTTTTTCTTTTTTTGGTTCATTAATTATTAGTCTAGGAAAAGCCCTAAATTTCATTCATTTTCACAGTTATAGGAAATAAAGATATTGTTTGGTTTATACAAAAATATTCATAGTACCTGAAAATATATAGACTGTCTCCAAAACAAATCAAGATTTATTATTACTCATTTTTGTTGATATGGAATAAAAAAAAAAAGTCCACATAATGTTTTTTTGGCTAACTTAAAAAATGAACAAACACCACCAAAACCTATTATTTGTATTCCAGTTCTTAGGAATTGAATGGTATTAGCTGATTTTGAAAGGCTGCTTTTTAGATCTAATGGGATCTTATTTTAACTCACTGTCTGATAGCAAATAACCTAAGATTTTATCATCTGTGCTGTGTTTGGTGGTATTAGTTTCTTTACATGGAGTTTTAAAGGGCTGATATCATTATATGTTCTTGTGTTTGATAGCCTTGTAAGTCATTTCCCTCTGCATAAATTAAATACATATATTTTGAGATCCTAATGAGCAAAGGATTTTACTAGCCGACAAAGAATGTATTATTTTCTATTTTAGGTATGCATGAAAATTAAGATTACTCATGTTTTTTTAATTTAGAAAATATCTTGCATTTACCTGCTGCCTGCCTAAGCCATTTAGGGAAGCTTACCATGAAAATAAGTATTATAAAAATTAGTAAATAAGGGGTATACGTGCATATATACATGATATTTATTCAGTGTATAATGTTGTTAAAGTCAGTTCTATTTTATGATCATGGTAATCGCACACCAGGCAATAACCATTTTCTCCAGTGATTAACGTACCACCATTGAGTTTTTAGAAGGTTGTTTTCTTAATTTGACTGTCTAGGAAGCATTTTCCCTGTTGAAAAACAGGTGTAAACATCAATACCCAAGATAAGAGAGTGAGCTCCTACTGTTTTCTGATGTCTCCAGTGTTGAGAATCCAGCAGGTTCAAGTCTGAGAATTGAGGAGGGCTAATTTATCAGAAGTAAAAGACTAGAAAATTTTTGGTGTGACTCAAAAGACTTTAGCTGAGAGAATGACAGGAAGCCTTTTAACAGCAAAATAATCTGTCAAACACTTTGACTATATAGGGACTGTGGGGCAAACATGTGAAATCAAACCCCAGCACAGTAATTACAGGTAATTTGTGAACTGTTTCTCCTTTCCTCGCTGTGTAAATTATATGCCTATCCACTTGAGACAAGATTTGACTTTTTGAGAATCTTACTGAGGCTCTATAGCTTGACACTGGCTACATTGTTTCAGTGTTTCCTCCGCTACTCTTCAAATTTTCAGCCAGTTTTGAGTGAAAGGAAGATTTTGGTGTAAAATTCTAAGTTATTCTTTCTGTTTGTTATGTTTTCTGTATTGGAATCTAGCGTTAACTTTCGGCAACTTTTACTAATCATGGATTAGGGGTTGAATATTATGGCTCAAGTCTATGTTCAATCACCTCTCCTATTTATGCCAAATAAAATAAATCCTAAACCTTTCAGAATATTGGGTTCCATTTTAGTTGACTCAATACTTGTTAAAGACTCCTAGGTACTGCAAAATTGTTAGAAGGCGTTACCAGCTAATCAGGGTAAGAATTGCAAGACTCTAAGCTGCACATTAACATCATTTGTGAGAAAAAGAAAAGCAAAGTAATAATAATAACAATTAGCTTCTTTTTTTATTTGTTTGTTTCTAAAGATTGCTGTCATCTTATTTCCTACCATTAAGTTTTCCTAAAAGAAAAAAAATCAAAGAGCATTTAACATGCATATACTCATCCATCATTAACATTTCTTTAATCTTATATAGTGGTGTTATTTGTGTTTATTTCTGTTGTGTTTTTTCTTTGTTTACTTCTTTGACAAAGCATGTCTTTTTGTTTGTTTGTTTTACCTATTTGTATTTTGCTACTGCATGTCACACTTTTTAAATGACTCAGTGAACAAATGAATTCTTGTCATTTTAAATTTCACTCTACATGTTACAAACAATCTGCTTATTCTCAAACATCGCTCCCAAGTGTTTGCTTTGCGTGGGAACAGGAAAAAGAAGTGAACAAAAAAATGACAAGAACCATGTGGTACAGCCAGCTTTGTGCCTGATAATCTGTGTAAGCCTGTTAAAGTTAAACCTAAATAAGACCTATGTATTTATAATTTGAATCTTTTGTTTGCATGATATGATTTTGTTTTATATTTTGTTTTTTTCCACTCACCAGATGTTCCCAACACTTTGCTTCCCACTACTATCATCCCCTCCCTTACCACTGTAAGGGTCACAACCACTGTAGCCATAACAACCAGCCCAACCACATCTGCAACAACCAGCAGCGTAAGAGGTACAGTATGCTTCTTTGTTATGGCCTGGAAAACACATTAAATGAAGCTTTAAGGGTTTTTTTAAAGGGTAGAAAAATTGAGATCCGATTTTACTTAATTATAAGAAGTAATTAAGTCACCTAAATTGCTATCAGTTAGGGTTATTGGAATAGAATATGAGGCAAGATGGTACATTTTAACTTTTTTAGTGCCACTTATAACTATTACGAAAATATTCCAGAATATAGGTTAAAAATATATGGAGCAAACACTGAGCAAGTTTAAATGTGAACATGGTACACTTTTTTTTTTCTTTTTGTCTTGCCTTATAAATATAAGCAAAGAAATAAAGTGTTCAAGGTTGAAAAGGTAGCTTTTGCTTTTTAAAGATCTTTGTTTAATGTTAATGACTTATTCTTCTGCCACTGGATTAAAAGTATCCACAGTGTTGAATGTGTTCTAAAAATTGGCATAATTCATGGGATCGTTAGAAACTATTCATCACATAGAACTTTTAAGTAAATATTCAACGAGTCATCCTAAAGGGATTCTCTGAGTAGATCTATTTAGTCTACTAACAGAATGTTCTAAAAACGAATATTGATAAAGTTGTCCAGGACGATAGGAATTCATTTGGCTCTGTGAGTAATTTCTGGTATTGGTTTATTAATAAATATTTTTGCTTTAAGGAAAGCAACCTTGAAGAAATAGAATTAATCTTTAAAGGCAAAAAATAATTGCATTATGGTTCGGAAATATTAAAAAAGCTTTCCTGAGCAGTCATTAAGTGGTTAGTAGGTGATGAAGAAATTAAAAAAATTGCGAGTGCATTATAGGAAACAGATTTTAAACTTAATTTTTGCATAAGCAATGTTCAAAGAGAATTTGTCCTATTAAGTTTGTCTTTTTGTATTTATACATGTTTTGTGTCATGTTGGCTATACTAATATGTGTTAAACTTAACAATTTAACTTGAAATCATGGGGACTTTACATTAATATATGTTAATTAAAGTTGGACTAAGTACTGGGCTTAACATTATTTTCCTTCACTTGTAAAGATTGTTCAGTTAGACTATTAAACTGAGTTGCTAGCTTTAATGTAACAGTTATCATAATATTTTTCTCTTGCTTCTGAAAAATATCTGATATTAGATAATTATTAATGTTTATTAATCATGTCAACTCTATTATATGATATATGATTGATAACTGAAGTTTGATGATAGTAGCTATAAGATTTTCTCAAAAAGTCCTATGTTTATATTAGTATTATTAAGTGAACTGTATTTGAGCTAAATCTATAAATGAGAAGAATTTAAAGATCTTTCTCATAACAATTTATATGGGAATGGGGGAAAGTAATAAAAATGAAAAAAGGTAAAAAAATGCTTTGTGATATTATATGAAATGAAAGATACCTAAATTTTTACTGTGCTTCAATTTATTATTTTTCCAAAGATTTTTAACAAATAACAATTTAAGTGAAATGCAATTAGTGCATACTAACAAAATCCTGTGATAATATTAAGTTCTGACTGTAAAGACAGATCACTTTGATGGAAAAGGATAGTGACGTTGACTTGATTTTTTTTTTTGAAGACCTACTTATAACAAAAAAAATTTCCTAATTGTCAATTATTCCTTCTTTCTTCAAAAACATTTATTGAGGACTTGCTATATATATGGGGTCATGCCAGACGGTGCCATTATGGAAATTAAACATGTTGTATCTAAAATCACTAGCAATTAAATTAATGCATTCTTCCTAAGTAACCAGTGTCTGTGCTTAATGAAGGAAAAGTATTCATACCCTTTCTGAGCATATATATGTATACACACACCTCTTAGAATAAAATAAGAGAAAAATGTTTTATTTCGAAGTGAGGTGTTTAATAACATTTTATATTTGTTCACATGCATCTTAAGTGGAATCTTACTTATTGCATCTGAAGCAGCCTGTTAAAATGAAATAAATTTTCTACTTTTTCTAGTAAATTCACTTTTTACAGGTTTCCTAAAATGTTCTGTGAACTTTATAATATAGACTTTAAAAGTGGTAAAGAATTAATCTTTTCTGCAGAGGAACATACAAATGTCAGAGAAGCCACACACCATTCCCTGTTACTTTTACTTAACAATTGGAAGATATTTTTTCAAAAGGCACCAAAATATGTGGAAATAAAAATGTATTTTAGAAGTTAGGCCCTTCATAGTAGTTATTTTGTATAGAAAAAAAAATGGCAGCAATAACATTAAATGTTAGTCTAATGCCTACTTTTCTCTCCCATCTTCAACAAACCACCGGGGGCTGGGAAAAGCCACCAAGTGCACCTGTATCGTTAATGTTCTAGTCCATATTTGAGGGAGTGGAAGACTCAGTCAGTACATAAACATTGTTATGAATTATTTTATATATTTATCTGTTTCATTTCCATTTTCATTTACTAGAATGTGCATTTCATCAGAGCTAGGACTTCTTTAATTTTTAATTAGAGTACAGTTGACATACAATGTTATGTTAGTTTCAGGTGTACAGCATAGTGATTTGACAAGTTTATACATTATTCTGTGCTCACCACAAGTGGGCCGCCATCTGTCACCATACAGCACTGTTACAATATCATTGACTATATTCCTCATGCTGTGCCTTTTACTACCGTGACTTATTCATTCCATAACTAGGAAGCCTGAATCTCCCACTCCCCTTCACCCATTTTGCCCACCCACTAACCCCCTTCCCCTTTGGTAATCATCAGTTTGTTCTATGTATTTGTAGGTCTGATTCTGCTTTTCGTTTGTTTTATTCATTTCCTTTTTTTTAGATTCCACATATGAATGAAATCGTATGGTATTTATCTTTCTCAGTCTGACTTATTTCACTTAGCATAAAACCCTCTAGGTCTATCTCTGTTGTTGCCAGTGACACAATCTCATCCTTTTTTATGGCTGAGTAATATTCATGTGCATATGTACGTTTGTGTGTGTACATGTGTTACACTACATCTTCCTTATCCATTCATCTGTCAGTGGACGCTTAAGTTGTTTCCATATCCTGGATATTGTAAATAATGCTGCAGTAAACATAGGGGTGCATATTTTTTTTTAAGATTTTATTTATTTGTATGACAGAGACATATTTCTTTTTGAATAAGTGTTTTCATTTTATTTGGGCAAATACCCACTAGTGGAATTATTGGATCATATGGTATTTCTATCTCTAATTTTTTGAGGAAGCTCTGGGGTGCCTGGGTGACTCAGTTGATTAAGGGTCTAACTCTTGATTTCTGCTCAGGTCATATCCAGGCCGTGAGATGGAGCCCCACGTCGGGCTCAGCGCTGGGCTTGGAGCCTGCTTAAGATTCTCTCGTTCCCTCTTCCTCTGCCCCTCCCCCCATGCTCTTTCTCTCAAAAAAAAAAAAAAAGTAATCATTTTTTTGAAGAAGCTCTATACTAGTTTTCACATTGTTGTGAATTTTGTACTCTCTTTTTTAAGTTGTATGCTATTTCTTTGTGTATTGCCTATTAGAACTTTCATATGCAATTATTCTTTGAATGCAATTCATTTACTTATAAATTAGTAAAAGACATTTCAAAATTATGGTTAAAAAAGGATTATAATAAGAATGTATTGCCTAGGGGTGCCTGGGTGGTTCAGTCATTAAGCATCTGCCTTCGGCTCAGATCATGATCCCAGAGTCCTGGGATCGAGCCCTGTGTCGGGCTCCCTGCTCTGCGGGAAGCCTGCTTCTCCCTCTCCCACCCTGCTTGTATTCCCTCCCTCGCTGTGTCTCTGTCAGATAAATAAATAAAATCTTAAAAAAAAAAAGAATGTATTGCCCAAGAAAAGGTGAGAACTAAAGAGAACTCAATATTTTCATCTTGCAGATTTTTGTTTGTTTGTTTCATCCTTTTCATTCAATAATCTAAAGTAAAGTAACTATATTTGATTTTATGAGGTTTAAATATTATTTCTTCAAATTTCATAAACCATAACATTTACCTACCTGTCTATATATTTAATAAGTGTCTGCAAATAAATCACCCTTCATGTCTCCATCTACACTCTTTCACTGCTACTAAGTTTCCCATCCTCAGATATGATAAACAAACAATTTAAAATACATTTAAAGAATCACACCTGTGGCTGTATTAGAAATCAAGGTGAAACAGAACAAAAGAATCTCCTCAAATCATCAGCCACAACTTTGAGAATTTTCACATCTCTTCAGCTTATATGTAAAATGCGTTTCTGTTAGGAGGAAGAGGAGCCTCTATACTAGTTTATACTAGTATATATGTATACACTCTATACATATATGTGTATACTCTATACATATATATGCATATACTATTATATATGTATATACTCTATACATTCCATTCCATATGGAATGAAAGCTAGCAATTAGCACTATCTTGTTACAAATAGAAGTGTCAAGACATGGAGACGCCAGCAAACTTGAGCAGTTCTGGGCAAGATGGAAAAAAAATGTGCTCTAGAGGCATTTTTGGGTGTGAGTACAAGGTCTTGGACAATGAATCAAATTGAGCCTCAGCATTTTTATCAGAAAAATGAGAAACACTTGATAGAAGCACTTAATTCCCAGGTTGTCTTGAGGATCAGATAATATCTAAAGCTCTGGAAACATAATCAGCACTCAGTGTATAATAGGATTATTTTTCAGTTCTTTTTAGTAAAACAAATGTGTTTATCTATAGTTGTATCATGCAATTACTGAAATTTTATATATATATATAACTTGGCAAAGTTTTTTTGGTGTTAGTGTACTGATTACTTTTAAGCCCAATTTTTATTGATTGTATGGAAAATTAGATAAAATGTTACTAGGGCATATAGAATTTATCTATCCATGAGTATAGCAATAGTTTATACACTTACTCTGGATTTATATTATATACCTAAAACCTGAACATTTTATAGATCTCTTAAATTTTTTTTCATTACAAAAGACCATTGCTACAAGACATTTTAATTTCTACTTTTGGAAATTGCAGGGTTTTTTTAAGTCTAGTGGCCTGATTAACCCTATCATTCAATTCACATGGCATACATATACTCTCACAAATGTTTCTAGTGTGTTTTTTTTGGATCACTGTGATAAATGTTAATGAGTTAAATATGACCATTTATGAAATGCTTCCAAATGATCTGATGTGATTTCTGATATTAATATTATTTTAGCATGGTGTGTTTAGTTTGAAAATCTTTTTCATTTTGATCATGTCATAGAGCTTTAATTTCATAACTATGTCATACTGTAGGAATCCTTAGCAGTATCCTCACTTTATACAGATAACAATATAAAGGTATTGAAAATTTAAAAATATATATATATGAGACAATGACATGTATCAGTGGTTATGTCTATCATATTTTTAAAATTAGTATTCATAAGTGGGGGGCACCTGGGTGGCTCAGTCGTTAAGCAGCTGCCTTCGGCTCAGGTCATGATCCCAGGGTCCTGGGATCGAGTCCCTCATCGGGCTCCCTGCTCCATGGGAAGCCTGCTTCTCCCTCTCCCACTCCCCCTGCTTGTGTTCCTGCTCTCACTATCTCTGTCTCTCTCAAATAAATAAATAAAATATTTAAAATAAAATAAAATAAAATAAAATTAGTATTCATAAGTGAATATTTTATATTTATCAAGACAGAAAACTTCTAAGCTCCTAGTTGCTGTTTCTGGCTCTGCAAAATTGTTAATGTCTTTCAAATACAAAAATGAGATGATAGATATAAACAGAAGATGTAAAACATCTGATATACTTCCTGTTAAATACTAAAAGTCTGTTCAGAGACTTTATGCATTTCAATACCTCAAATAGGGAAACATAATTCCAAACTTGATGATGAAATTATTTATATAGTCTAACTTTGTAAACATCTAAATGAACTATTAATTCAAATATAGATTTGGGTTTACATTAGACTTTGAAATGGCAAAAATAATTTTATACTAATAAAATTACATCATTTGTCTAGTAATCTTAACCAATTTATTAATTATAATGAGGCTAATTGCAATGGGACCTTATTTCAGCATGGCATTGCAAAACAAAAACAAAGGATGTCTTTTAAAAATTTAAGAACTTGACCATTATCAAACTATCTACTAGAGTAATAATGACCAAACTCACAAAATTTAAAGATGGGTACTGTTGCATTGATTGTAGCCTATTGATAGTAATGCTTTCAGATAGGAATGTCTGAACCACTGTCCTGGATCGGCCCCTAATACTTGTAGGAGCCCCCACAGACATTAACTCCACCGGGGCCAATGTTGTGGCTGGACTAGCCCTTGTGGTTCTTATTATGAGCTCAGGATGCATTTTAGCAAGAAACCATCAGAAACTTTGAGAGACAAGATTTATTACTTAGTTCCTGGAAGACAACACAATGAGATCACAAACATAAAGAGAGAGAGCATGCATGGACCTGGCGCTCTGCCTTTATTAGAGTGTCTAAATGTTTTGGAGGATCACTAATTGGTGAATTTGAAGCCTAAGAGTGGGAATGAGGGCACTGGAAGGAAGAAGTGGGGTTACTCAAAGTAGTCAGGTACCTAAGGTACCCATGGGTTTCTGAAAGAGGAAATTTCACAGGTGGGGCAGCCTAATTCCTTATCTTGTTGGTTGGCTAGCAGCTTTATCCTACTGCAGGCAATATGTTTATTCAAGGTGGATGTCTTTTGAAATAGATACCTCGAGGGGACACCTGGGTAGCTCAGTCCATCAAATGTTGGCTCAAGTCATGATCCCAGTATCCTGGGATAGAGCCCCGAGTGGGGCTGCCTGTTCAGCAGGGAGTCCCCTTGTCCCTCTCCCTCTGCCCCTCTCTCTCACAGGCTCTCTCTCTCTCACTCTCTCTCTCTCAAATAAACAAATAAACAAATAAATAAAAATCTTAAAAAAAAGAAAGAAAAAAGAAATGGATACCTTGACAATCAAAAGCTTAATGTCAGGCTCTTCCACTGAAGGTTCTCAATTCTTCACTATTAAATAGCATGCTTATTTTGTTACTTATGTTTAAAAATGTAATATTAAGTGAAATATTTTAAATCATCCATATAGAATAGAAGAAATTTTAGCATACATCATAGCTCTTTTAGCCCATATGCTGCCATCGTACTTTTAAATCATGTGAATGACGTAAAACTTAAGTTATTTAAATGTAAATGAAGTTAGGGACCTGTTTGACCATTAAGTATAATCCTAAAATATTGCTGTCTAAAAGATCTTAATAAATACTTTGTTCTCTAAAAATTTCTTGAAGTAATCTAAGTGACTTGTAAAAACAAAATTCATTAACACAAAGTTAAACTCTAGCAAATTAAAAAAAAAAAAATTGCTGAACTATTTACTTTGTGCCAGCATAGAGAAATTGAGACAAATTATAAAATTCCACACATATTTAATTTGGTCATTTTTAATGAACTACAGTGGCCTAAAATGCTGATTATGAAATAGTATTTTTGTATGCAGATTTCTTTGATTGTTGTTTCCTTTCTCTGGCTTCAAAATACAATAAACTAAAGTAAAATAAACACAATATGCATACATGTGTCCTCCAAACTGCTGTCTGAAGCATCTATTTAATTAAATCAGGTTTGAAAGCAATAATGAGGGGCGGTTGGGTGGCTTAGTCGTTAAGTTTCTGCCTTTGGCTCAGGTCATGATCTCAGTGTCCTGGGATTGAGCCCTGCATCTGGCTCCCTGCTCAGCGGGAGGCCTGCTTCTCCCTCTCCCACTCCCCCTGCCTGTGTCCCCTCTCTCACTGTGTCTCTCTCTGTCAAATAAATAAATAACATCTTCAAAAAAAATAAAAAATAATAAAAGCAATAATGATCTGACCTATGCTTCTAGTCTCTATTTCCTTTTATCAAAAAAGTCTAGTCTATCTTTATTTTATCTTTATTTGGTTTTATTAATGTGTCACCTCCTTCCCTTTTTGGTGTAGATACTTTAAACAATTGAATACAAGATCATAAGCATTTAACAGAATAAAAGAAAAAGCCAGCACCAAGAAAGAATAAATGGAGTAAAAACGTTAGAGGTATAAGTTAGTCACTATGAATGCACTCAAATAGAGCATTTGCAATGGTAAAATGTATCATCTAGACACAGTTAAATCCCAAAGTGTGCAAATCAAGAAGTTGTTTATGAGCTTGTATTATGAGTGTTTAGCTATTAAAAATGTTTCTGGTTTTATTGGTGGTAATAAAACACAATTTGCATGGTGTTGTGAGCTTTTAAAAATTAAGTGTCAATATGTTGGGGTTTTTTCACTTGGCAAAAATTAATAATTCAGTCTCCAGGTGGCCCATATAGAGAGACCTGCTTATCTACAAAAAGACAGGTTTCCACATTTAAGCTGTAAGTGTAGCTAAATTTCCATTAGTCTTTTTAAAAACAACAATTATTATATGAAGTTGATGCAGTTTTAAAATTAAATATTAAAACATAGCTTATAATGAAAATAGGCTACTAAAAATGTTTCTTACTTAGAAAGAGCAAGCAACACATATGGTTCATAGCTGAGGGCACGTTCAACCTTGCTACAAGTACTGTGTTGCTAATGCTGAAGGGAGGGACTACAGGCTGCACATGGGAGGGAATGCTGACTGGAGGTCCCATCTCTTAGCTATGGACCCACACATTTCAATAATGGCAGTGTTTCAGTTTAGGTTATTCCAAGATAGCATAGAATGCTGAAGTCATTTTTTTGTATTCTAGTAGATCTTATTTGGAACACGAATACATAACACTTGTATATAACCACTTCCAAAACTCAACAAAGCATTTGACTCTCACTTGTATGAAGATGAACTCTAGCAAAACTTGAAAATCCTTCAATATTTAGCTATTTCTTTATAGCATTTGGGAAATAGTTGAGGAAAACCAGTGTTCTTATTTTCTTTCCAATATGACCTATTAAGGGAAGCAGTACACTTATGCTCTACTCTATTTTCTAAGGGCACTCTTGTGGTTTGTGCAATTTAAAACATCAAACATTTTTAAGAGTTTCATTTTAAGCTTGTTTATTTCTTTGGCTTAGGTTAATTTAAACAGAAATCTTTGTTCCATTAGTTTATATTTCTTCTAAGTAAACAGTTTTACTAATACTGTTTTTACTTCCGTAAATGTAGGAGTGTCTTAATTGATTTTATGGTAATAATCCTAGATTTTATATAATCTAATAACATACACATTTCCTGTGAAACAACATCTAAGAAAGAAAAGAAAATGTTCCCTAGTAGACTATGTGCCATTTTCTGGGATTCATCTTTATATAATAATATGCATATACATACAGATAATAAATTTAAAAATTTCCATATTTATGATATTCCAGAAAGCACATCACTTATAAGATACAGACTTCATCACTTATTATTAGGGTGATGATCTGTTTTATATGTTAAAAGCTTAGCCTTCATATAAGAATAAATGTATTTCCAGAACATCTCTAAAATTATTTTTAAAATCATTAATAAACTAAACTGGTTGTATCTTTCTTACTAACCAACGAATTAAATTTATGAGCTGTGCCTTTGAAGCTGAAAAGATTGCTGGCACTGCCCTTGCTTCTTTGACACTCCACATGAAACACAGTTAATAACCTCCTGGGTTAGCTTGGTGAAACACCGAAGTGATACTAATTATACCAACTTTGGGATAGAAGGTGACCTTGACTTCCGCTGGAACTTTCTGCCAGGACAATAAATAAGCACAAATGCCATAAAGCATGACTTCTGAGAAGGGTCTAATACAATCTATTAACTCTGGGGAGTTCGTGGAATTACAATAAGTGCTTGAATAATTGTAATATTTTAAAACATCTCTTGCTTCAATAATACAGTAGTTTCTTTTTTTTTTTATTTCTCTAGATTTCAAATAATCTCCCATTAGCTTTCTGTACTCATTTAAATTAGCAGTGGCCAGAAAATTAAATGCTACTTGATGCTAAGTGTGTATAAGGTGATTGCAAGCAAAGAGACAGATTTTTCTGAATGACTTCTCGAATATGTCTATAATATTTATACAGTTTTAGTATCAGAACTGCTCTATGCTAAAGCTGAGATAACACTGACTTTTAAGGGAAAAGATGTCTATAAAATGATTAAGAAAAATGACTAAGAACATAGTATTGTCCCAGTAGGTACACAGGCTTAAACTATTGCAAGAAAACCTATCAAGGCCAATAATTTGTACCAGTTTCACAGTTAAAACCTTGAGTTCATTAGTTTTAAAAAGGGTCAACAAAGTTACTATAAATGCTAACAGGTTAATAAGACCAGAAATCAAACTTTTTTTTTTTTTACCACTATTGTTTAAAGAATTACATTAGTGTAAAGGGAATTCTGCTCAAAGTGTTCAGTATAATAAGTGGAAATATGTAATTTAAGTCCAGTTATTCTTCATTTTAGAAAAAAAAAAAAAAAAGAGAGATGAACTCAAATAGTCCCAGGGCTATTTTATTTAACTCACTAGTAAGCAAAGAATGCTGATCAATGAGTATTTAAATAGAGAAAGAAAAAGCAATTTAATATGAGGAACTACAATAGATTCATTGAGAAACATACTTTTTTGAAAGTGAACCACATTTGATGTCTAAGAACTAGATTGTACAATGAAAAGCAGGAGGTTCTTCTGGAGTAGTCTGTGTTAAACTGGGTAAGTTGCAATGGTCTTTTTTTTTTTTTTAAGATTTTTATTTATTTATTTGAGAGAGAGAATGAGAGACAGAGAGCATGAGAGGGAGGAAGGTCAGAGGGAGAAGCAGACTCCCTGCCAAGCAGGGAGCCCAATGCGGGACTCGATCCCGGGACTCCAGGAGCCAAAGGCAGTCGCTTAACCAACTGAGCCACCCAGGCGCCCTGGGTAAGTTGCAATGGTCTTAACAAAATTATTTTTTCTTTTTCCTTGAAGTCACTTTCTTTAAATATTGACTATAAACTTTTTATGTCCCTAGTTTAGATAGTGTGTTACTCAGAATATCAGCAGGAATTGATGGCAGTCTCAAAAGAGTGTAATAAAAGAGTTTTTAATGAGGAGACTTTCACAGAAATACGGACAGAGTTTGGGAAGCTAATAGGGGATGTAGAGGCACAAGAGAACTCTCAACAGCCAGGTGCTATGATCAGCAGTGGACCTGAAGGGCCATAGGAAGTGAACAGGGTTATTCTAGTTAGAGAAGAAGGGAGCAGGAGGGGGAGAATGAAGGGGGGGGAATCAGAGGGGGAGACGAACCATGAGAGACGATGGACTCTGAGAAACAAACTGAGGGTTGCTGGAGTGGGGGGTGGGGTGGGAGGGATGGGGTGACTGGGTGATAGACACTGGGGAGGGTATGTGCTCTGGTAAGCGCTGTGAATTGTGTAAGACTGTTGAATCTCAGATCTGTACCTCTGAAACAAATAATGCAATATATGTTAAGAAAAAAAAAAAAGAAGAAGAAGAAGGTAGCGGGAGGGGAAGAATGAAGCGGGGGAAATCGGAGGGGGAGACGAACCATGAGAGAGGAGGGACTTTGAGAAACAAACAGGGTTCTAGAAGGGAGGGGGTGGGAGGATGGGTTAGCCTGGTGGTGGGTATTGAGGAGGGCACGTTCTGCATGGAGCACTGGGTGTTATGCACAAACAATGAATCATGGAACACTACATCTAAAACTAATGATGTAATGTATGGGGACTAACATAACAATAAAAATTAAAAAAAAAAAAAAAAAGAGCAGTGGCCAAAGAGGGACCCAGCCAGTATCCAAACCTCGGTGAGGTGGAGACACTGGGAGAGGAGGGATCAATATCGGACCACTTTCTTCTCCTGTCTTCCAATATCTTTCCATTAATCCAATTCCAAGGAAATCAGAGGTCAAGGAATCTGTGTGGAGCAGTGCTGAGAAGTCAGGCTCCCAGAGCACAGAGCAAGGCAAAAACGGGTGGAGGGTGGACTTGGGGACCAAAAGGAAAATGAACAGCAGAGACACATGGGTGTAGAATGTTATCTAATTGGTTTACAATATGTTGTATAATTTGTTCACTCTGGGCAATAGCTGTCAGATTTTATTTTAGTTTTGGATTTTTCTCATAAATATACTTATCACAAGTCTGTAATAGAACACTAGTCATGAAGCTAGTAATGGTGATAAAATAGCAGCCATCCAATTCACCTTAATATATAATTTCCCTTTCCAGGCTACCATTGGGAAGAGACAAACACTCTCAATGTAGAGAGCAGGATAAGAAGTTTGGTAGGGCTGGCATTGTTGTGAGATATAAAAAAATGTAAAAAAAAAATCTATTCTTATTTAAATAACTTACTTTCCAAGAGGAAACCATTTTGAATCTCAGTATGCGGAATACCCATTTAATTCATTGAGTAGTGAGAGATTCCTCATTTGAAATATTCTCAAATCTACTTGCATAGATGCAAACTGCTTTATTTGAATTAAGTGCTTTCAAAAACTTGGTTACAGGGGGTAGGGGGGAGCTCTAAAAATGAGTTAGCTGTAAGTTAATAATACACTGATACAGATATGTATTATTAACTTTCTATTAAAAGAAATTTAGTGTCACATAGACAAATAATTTTCAGTCTGGAGATAATAGCTTTTCAGAAAAGAAAATCATTTTCTTGAGAGAAGATTTTAGAAGCAGCAATCACAGTCTCTAATATATTACATGATATTGCTGCCTTTGATGTTGTTAAGTATGTGCACTTTATTAATTCAGTGAAGTTGGCAGATAAGAAACTTGTAAAGTAAGAACAATTCAGCTTGTTTTCACTCTGAAGTTAACTGTCTCTGGTACAGCTTGTGCCCCGTGGCATTTTACCACTGACAGGCCAGAAAATTTTGTTGAGAGTAGGATATTAGAATCGTTTTTAAAGCACTAAGTATAACAGTCTAATTTTTCTGGTGTTTCTAGGTATCCTATCCCCTCGTTCTGAGAGTTAGCTGGAAATTGAGCTCTGTATCTCAAAATGCTCTTTTAGGGAACTGAAAATAAATTCTCATATACTTTTCTCTTAGACCTACCAGGTTAAAGACAGACATATTCCATCTTAAATCCATGTCAAAAGAAAAGAATGTGCAAATTAGAAGGAAGTCCTAATGGTTCATTTTCCTATTTCATTTTCATATTTCTAATTCCTCTATTTAATATTTGGCAATATATCAATGTAGGATTTTTCCATGACAGTGTATAATGTGAACTTTTTAAGTAACTTTTAAATTAAACAGTGCTTTAGTAAAAAGTAAAAATAGTATATAACACAGTCTAAATGTATAGTTGTGTTTCACTGGGTTAACAACAAATACCATATATATATACAAAACATATAGACTCAGCTTGAGACAGTGAAATTAATTGTTGGAAGCAGGATATTTTGGTTTTATCTTGATTTGGCCTCTTGACATATGATCTTAGGCAAGGCAATTCATCTCTCTTTACCCAAGAGGCTATGTGAATTCCAAGGTGTTTCTCAATTCTTGAATTCTATGAAATATGATCTGCATATCTGAGCCTTTCATCAAGATTTCAGAGACCAGCATAGTTTCTAGTGTTTTTCAATCAGAACTTGGGGATTGATTGAAATAATTTCTTTAACATAATTCTATACTTCCAAACTTCATTTAGGTTTGAATGTTCTGAAAGCTAAAAAATTAAAATGAATTATTAGATTCTGACCACAATATATGGCTTTTTGGTCACTGTTTCCTAGCCATATGCCCACCAAAAGGTTATTTATACTATCTGTAAAATTTCTAACCTCACATTAAGGTGGTGAAATAAATATTGAGTTCCAGCTGTGGTGTTCGTAAAACTAATGCAAATGGCCCATTTTCATAGTTCCATAATTAAGTCCAAAGTCTCTGTTGATCAAACACTTTGTAGCCAAAGTCCACAGTTTACACACACTTTCTGATACTATTTTCTCTTAGGATTTAAGACTGATCTATTTGTATTGGACTAAAATGGTTATAGAATAAAATGGTGGAGAGCATGGCCTCTGCTGGACTCATATTATCTGGGCTCTTCTTTTCATTTTGCCACACTTGAGTTTTGTGACCTTCCTTAAACTATGCCTCAGTCTCCTGATCTAAAAAATTCAGATAATAATAATAGCATCAACCTTATAATGTCATTTTTGAAACTAAATATTTCTATGCATTGAACTTAAAAAAGGCTTGCTTGGGGAGCCTGACTGGCGCAGTCTGTGGAGTATCTGACTCTTGTTTTTGGCTCAGGTTGTGATCTCAATGGTCCTGGGATTGAGCCACCCCAGGGGCTCCGTGATCATCAGGGAGTCTGCCTGAAGATTCTCTCCCTGTGCCCCTACCCCTACTCATGTGCTTGCTCTCTCTCTCGCTCTCTCTCTCTCTCTCAAATAAATAAATCTGTTAAAGAATGCCTTGCTTACGGTAACTCATGTTACTGTAGTTATGTTAACTTTTATAATAATTATTAACAATTTACTTAAAATTAACCATATAAACAACATAGGATAAAAATTAGTGTTCTTTTCTGGCTATCAATGAGATTAACTACAAACTGCTAGGTGAAGGCTGCAATGTGTGGTACATACACTACCTTTGAAGTCATATAAGTATTCTTCAAAATCTAGAACTTCAGGGTTTCTGTTATGTGATTTAAAGTGAGTAGGATAAAAGAGTTTCATTGCAGGCGCCTGGGTGGCTCAGATGGTTAAGCTTCTGCCTTCGGCTCAGGTCATGATCCCAGGGTCCTGGGATCGAGTCCCTCATCGGGCTCCCTGCTCGGCGGGGAGCCTGCTTCTCCCTCTGCCTCTCTCTCTCTCTGTCTCTTATGAATAAATAAATAAAATCTTAAAAAAAAAAAGTTTCATTGCATTTTTTAATCAATTAGGTCTATTATCAAATAAGTCAGAAATATTTTTAAACTAAAGTAATATCTTTTATAACTTTTTTTTTTTTTTTTTTTTTTTTTACCAAATATTAACACATTTAAACAGTCTTGAGTAACAGAATTATCTAGTTTGGAGACCAGGTGCATGACATGCAAGTTATACTGCTGTTTCTGTTTCTCCAGCTCTAAAATGTTGATATTCATTTACGTATAAGAGGTATTCTAAGCATGAAAACAAGTATTCAAATTTTCTGTTGTCGTAATATGGGTGGTTTTCTAAATATGGAGTGGCTATTATTAGAAAATACATTGAAGGTATTTCATTAATCATTTTAAAAAATTGGGTTTTTTTAATAACCATTTTTAGCATATTTTAATTAGTGCAACTTAATATTTACCTTTGACATATTGACCTAATGAAGCCACTTACTCAGCTTAAAACTGCTCATTACTAAATTCAGTTAATTAAACTATATTTAAACTCCTCCAATAAAGTAAAGAACTCTGTGAAATGTTTGAGAAATTATCTAAATACATTCAAGATTTGGCAGACTTATTTCTCATTGATTAGTTAAGTTTCAAAATTTTTAGCTTCTTAATATAAAAATTTCTCTATATGTCTCATTTTAAACAAGTTCATCAAAAATAAATTAGTTGAAAAATAGTAAGCAAAATGAAGGAAAAAATGTGTTCCTTGTTCATGCTCTTGAGATACATTTTATTTGAAATGTATAGCATATATTATGTATAAATATATAGTATAATGTTTATACAAAAATATTTTATGTGAAATCCTATTTTGCATTTTCTTTCTTTTGTATCATGATTATCTTACTGTGTCATTTATTATAATTCCACATCTCTTGATGTTTTCCTGAGCTTAAATGACCTTCTTCAAATATGAAAGGGCTAATATAAAAGAATCATTTTATTTCTCCAAATTTATAAGAATTATAAGTTTAATAATAATAAAACATTTTGCATTTATTCAGCATCAGTTTAACTGCAGTGGAACATTAAAATATAGATAAGCTTATGTTCCCAAGTATATATTCCAAATATAAGCAGACAATAATTATTGTAATTTTTTATTTTTTAAATTTTTATTTATTTATTTATTTATTAAAGATTTTATTTATTTATTTGACAGAGAGAGAGATAGCGAGAGCAGGAACACAAGCAGGGGGAGTGGGAGAGGGAGAAGCAGGCTTCCCGCCGAACAGGGAGCCCGATGTGGGACTCGATCCCAGGACCCTGGGATCATGACCTGAGCCGAAGGCAGACACTTAAGGACTGAGCCACCCAGGCGCCCTAATTATTGTAATTTTTTAAAGCCCAAGATAATTGAGATATCCAATGAACATTTTGGTAAAATAGAGTTTTACCTATTCACTCAGTGGATTAATTTAATCAAAACTTCATATTTTTATAAGATCTAAATGTCTCAGAATTCACTATTCAAAATGTGACAAAACATACCTATTTTGAAAAGTTATTTTTTAAAAGTCACACCGGTAATGATTTAAAGATAAAATGAGAGGTCTCTGCATTATTACAATGATGAAAAATGGTATAAATGATCTTCTACCTAATATTAAATCATTCAAATTAAAACTTTATTCTTGCTTAAGTGATACACAAGATAACATAACAATATATTTATCTTATGCTAAGTTTATTAGCCACAATATCCCTGAATGATTTTTACATTTATTTAAAAATTTAAAAAGAGTAGTAGAATCATAGAATGATAGAAACAACCTTCAGAGCAATGCAGCCTACGTACTCCTTCATTTTCTAGGTAAGGAAATTGAATCCCAGAGAAAAGAAGAGATTTATGACCATACACCGTGTGATGCTATAACCAGGCCTAAAACCATAATCTTTTGAATCACATTTTTTCCCACAATAACCCATGATAGATACTATTTTCCTATAGACAGAGACATTGGTTGACAATTTCTAATATAAATCTAGTTCAAATTTCATGACTTTAGAAGAGGAGATAGAAGACAAAATTTTATGTTATAAAATATTATAAGATCTCATTCATAGGAAATATCTTAATATGTAAAACAGAATTAGGGGAAATCAAAATTTGAGAATTTATGTTTTCAAACAATGCCACTAAAAATCATTGATTATTAAACCTGGAAAGGCTTTTCAAGGTTAAAAGTTCCCACTTCATTTTGCTGATGATCACTTAGCTAGCTTCAAAATTAGAACTAAAATTCACAAACACATAATTCTATTTCCTACACTATGTTTATTTCCAAATAGTACAACAGTTAATTTAGGAAGTCAAAGCAGGAAAAACAATATATAAACTCTAAATATTTTTGTTGAAATACCTCTAAATGGGCAGATGTCTTTCTAATATTCTTTTAGTAATACATAGACAACAGGCTCAATCTGGTTAAAACATTGCTATTCTGAAATATTGTGGGAAACTTTGTAATTCTCCTTCATAAAATTATCAAATATATCTTACTCTTTATTTTCTACATGTTCCTACCCTAGCCTGATGGGGAAACTCATTTTTTAAGTCTGAAGAATAGTTATTTGGATTAGTTATTTTATTGACTTTTTTAAACATCTAGTTTTAGCAAATCGTTAACTGAGTCTTAAACCAAGATAAAGGATTTCTAATTTTAATACCTCTGAAAATCCTGTCTTTATACTTCTTGGTCATTCTTACTATTTCAATAACTTTTTCTCCTACCCCATCCTAGCCCTGCAAGCCTTATCTAATTATCAGAAGTGCTAAGTGATATATTGGTCAGTGTGGAGCTGTAGTTGTTTTGTCTTCCTTCCATAAATGACTTCTCTGGAATCTCTCCAAGGTCAAGGCTGTCACTTTCTTTTTTTCCATGCAGTTTGGCTTTACAATGAAAGGTTTTGTTTAAATTATACCTCAAGATTTAGGTGTTCAAAAACTAAGGGAATCACTTTGAAAGTTTGGTCCATGAGACACAAAGAAAATAAAGCAACATATTCGAGTAAAGAATTAATTTAAGCTTCCAGAATGAACTCTTAATGAAAACTCATTATATTATTTGCATAACTATAACTTAATTTTTAAATTAAAATCATTAACTTTAACAACATCTCCTTGATTGTTTATGCATAATCTATAAACTAGGGGTCATAATTTTGAATGTGGGAGCAGTTTGGAAATTATAAAGTACTACAAATATATGTTTCTCATCACTGTTCTAGTTTTTCAAACCTTTCCTCAAACTTCTACTGGAGAGGAATCAATTATTTTTTTTAATTGGGAAATGAAAAATATCAATATTCTAAAAAAAAAACCATGTCTCGGGGCGCCTGGGTGGCTCAGTCGTTAAGCGTCTGCCTTCAGCTCAGGTCATGATCCCAGGGTCCGGGGATCCAGCCCCGCATCAGGCTCCCTGCTCAGCAGGAAGCCTGCTTCTCCCTCTCCCACTCCCCCTGCTTGTGTTCCCTCTCTCACTGTGTCTCTCTGTCAAATAAATAAATCTTTAAAAAAAAAAAAAACATGTCTTTTAAAAAATGGGCTATTTATAAAATTTGGTCAATTGAATTTTACTCCACTACAATTTGGTTAACATTAGAAGTTATTTGTGTAGTTGTGTAGTTATGACAGAATAATGTAAAATGGAGAGAAGGTGATGTTTTCACATTCCTTAAACAGTTCATCTTTAGTGTTTTTTTTTTTTTTTTTCTTTTCACATACTTTTAGGGAGTCTTTCTTGCCTTTAGCAGATAAGGTGAACATGTCATGTAGGAGAACAAGCTGACTTTGGAGCAGGACCTTAATAGAGATACAACTTTAAATAGTCACCAAATTCCACGATCTAGTCTTCATTTTGGTTATTAGGAAAATTAATATGTCAATGAATCCAATGAGATTAGTCTCTTAGAAGAAACAAATATATCATTTACCATTAGTTCATTCTGTAAATATGTATTTAAACCTTTATTTTTCACTAAGCATTCAGTATGATAAGCAGCATACATAGTTACTAGGCTAATGAAAAAGGAGGGGAGTAGAAACACATCGAAATTTCCAGGGAAGATTTCTTTATTGCACGAATAATTATCATTTACTTCTATCAGGCATTATGGCAAACCCTGGGAGTAGATAAAGAACAAAATAGATAAAGTCAATGCCTTCATGGGAAGTAGAGAGAAATGCTATGTAAAATATGTACAGAATCTTGTAATTTGCTCTAGAAGGTCATCACAGGGGACCTTCATAAAGTAGTGATATTTGCTAGATATGAAGGACGTGCAAGACGTGAAGTTGGAGAATGGAGAGTTGGGGAGTAGGAAGGAGCATTTTGGAAACAGGAAATAGCAAGTGCAAAGATCCTGAGGTGAAAAGAAGGTTGGCCATTCAAAAATCCAAAAGAATGCAGATTGTCTCATAAATGGTATGAAAGTATATAGTATTAGATCCTGCAGAACCCTAAACTTACTTTAAGTATTTGAGCTAATATCATAAAAGTAATTGAAGAAAAAAGAAAGGAAGACAGAAAAATGAAGGAAGGAAGGAAGGAAGGAAGGAAGGAAGGAAAGGAAGGAAGGGAGGGAGGAAGGATTGAAGGAAGGGAGGAAGAAAAAAAGAAACTCTGTTTTTAGGCAAAATAATACTATAATCTGATTTATACTTAGAAGTAGACTTCTGGCTGCCTAGGAGAAAATGTATGAGATGGGCAGCAGGGGATGGTGGGAGAAAAGTTAGGAAGCTATAGAAATAATTCTGGTGAGAGATGATATGGTTTAGACTGGGGTGTTAGTCCTACTGACAGAAAATTGGAATAATTAAAATTAGCCTGTAAAATCCACAGCTTTCCTGATTTTATGGTTATGTGGACTAATGAAAAAGAATATATCACAAGTGTCTGTTTTACCAAATTCACTGGATGGTAGTGCCATTCACTGTAGAAGTAGAATTATGAGTTTATTTTGAACATATTGAGCTTGTTATGCATTTGATATCTCCTTTATTATTGAATAGATAGTTGAATATACAGATCTATAGCTCAGACTTGTCACTGTTGTTTAGAATTGGTGAAACTCAAGCTTGAGATCGTTCAGGGAGAGTATATAATGTACAGTCATCAACTGAATTTGTAGCAGTGCAGATTTACAATGTTTTCTGATTTATTTTCAGATTTCTGAATAGCCCAGATTTTAAATGGATATACAGATCCTATGACTGGAGAAGAAATGGCATTGTGATTAGGCAAGGGTCGTGGAGAGAAAAGATCAAGTGTTCTAGGGAGTGATCGCCTTTTATCTGAAAAGGAGAATAATGGACTAGCAAACACGGATGAACTTAATAAGAAAAGCAGAGAGTGAGAGCAAAGGAGTATAAGATCTAAAAACAAAGTTTTTTTTTTCTTTTTTTTTCCAGATGAAAGTTTGTTAAATTTAAAAGTTCTGTGATGGAAAACTTCTAGGTGATCCAAGTAGTTCACCCAACTACTCTAATGTCAGAATGAGAAAGGTTTTTAAATGACCAAACAATGATTAAACAAGAATTTAATATTTAATAGTAGGATATAGACATGTGGAGCTATGAATTTAGAAGCCTTCAGTACATATAGTTGTAGATTGATGGATGTCTCTTTCATTTGGATATTGGAATTTCCCAGGGTTATCATAGGATTTAGGTTGGAGAATAAAATTGTGAACCTGATAGAAAAATTGGTCAAGAAAATTGGAAGATTTATCAGTGAGCTGGGAATAGGTATGAGTGAATGGTAGAATGAGCCACCAAGAAGTTGATAAAGAATCTAAAATATCGATGGGACTTGGATTCCTCATTCAATACGGAGCACTTCCTTCTTAATGTCAAAGTACCTGGGAAATTAATTATTAATTATTATTCACATGATGCAGAGTAAGGAGATGTATAGCATAAGGGGTAAATTTCATCAAGCCTATATCTGCCTGATGAGCTGCTTATACCCTTCCACAGCTTACACCCTTTGAATAAGCAAACCCCATGAGTCCACAAGAATCAATATCACTCTCTATTAAAGCTCTGAATTAACATGTAAGTTTCTTATTCTTTGAGCTTCCTTTTCGTTAATGCCATTTTGACAGTATGCTATCTGTTAATACATTACTTTCACTGAGTGGAAAGTTTTGTTAATTGTATGGTTTCTTAAGTAAATCTGGTTCCATTGTGCCTCCTGGAGGTGATACAAAGGTCACTTTGACTCATGTCCGGTTGTGAAAGTCCTCACTCACCCACTTAGAGGTCATCCTTCACAGCTGCATGATCTCCAGGCTCTCTTCACCCCTGCACATCAGATTCTCCTGGGGAACTTTCTAAAATTAAGTTTCCTTAACTGTTTTTAACACTACCAGTAGAGATTCTGATACATAGGTCTAAGGTTGACTAATAGTATCCATGTTTTAAAGCTCCCTGGAGCAGAAAAATTTAGAAACTGCTGGTTCAAAGTTGGTTCATAAATGGGACATTTAAAATTGTGTTTTAAAGTTTCTTATTTCTCAGAGTTTAGGTTTCCATTAAATTTTACTAATACCCTCTTCTCATCTGGATCTATTCCTTACCTTTCTAATTATTAGTTGTCATTAAATTTATAGTGATATAATTACTTAGTGTGAAAAATGAAATGTTACCTGAAAACAAAAGGTTTAAAGCAATATAATAAATTATTCTTTATTTTATCCCTCCTCTATCTCGGACCATTGTGAAAAGATAATCCTTTATTTACCTTAAGGGCATTTATTTAGTGAGCAGTATTAGAAGTTAGAGATAGGATCTCCCTTCTTGGCAGAGGGCAAAATTACTGTCTAGTTTAATAATGATAGGGCAAATAGGAGACATGGGGCAGGTTTTCTTGTGGTCCATTATAAAAGATTGGGTATCTCTAACCTCAAGGGTTCCTCAGCTGATGGAAACCTACTGTGTGCAGAAGAATACACTAATCCACTTCTTGTTGCTCCCATGGAAATTGAAATGCAAGGGAAACCAAAGCAAACTAAAGCTCATGCTAGTTGCTCTATGGTAATAAATTACTTTGTCTCTAAACCGGGATTCTCATATTTCCTGCCATCAGCTATGAAGCTGTGGCAGGTTAACTTGTTAGCTTGCAAGCAGAGTAAAATTTGAGAACATTCACAATTCTTGACACAGCTGTAGTTAAAAACAAAAAAAAAGTTTATCTCATTGAATGTCTGTGATTATAGTATTACTGTGATTATAATGAGGTAATAAATATAGTGTTTAGAATAATGCTTGTTATATATGGGATAATAATTTCATAAAATGTAATCTATTAATAGTACTAGTATTAGTAGCTATAGAAACACCTCCACTGTCTACATCACTTACAGATACATGTCATAAAGATACTAAAACTTCATATCTTAAATAACAAATCCCAACTTAAAACTCTGTCACATTAAATTAGGGACAAACTCAAGTGACTACTGGAATTATTTAGGTAAAATAGTAAGGACTATGCCAGAGTGGAGAGAAAAAATTCTTGAGAAGGAAACAGCCCTAAGATTTTCCTGCTGATTATTGCTATGTGGGAAAACATGGTTGACAAATTATCTTATTTTAAAAGGGAATCCATAATATTATGAAATGTAATTTTTATGGTTAAATATGCTTTATTTTTAAAAAAAGATTTTATTTATTTGAGAGAGAGAGTGTGTACTCATGAGCATGAGGGGGAGAGAAAGGGGGCTGGGCAGAGGGAGAAGCTGACACCGCGCTGAACGAGGAAGCCTGGGATCATGACCTGAGACAAAGGCAGCCACTTAATGGACTGAGCCATGTAGGCGCCCCTGGTTAAATGTACATCATATTTATTTTGAGCCCACGCACTCAAATAAAATAAGTCTATTGGCCAGATGCAAATCATTGATCATTTGCTTTATCAAGAACAATAAGGAGTATCCAAATTATGTTATAAATGTACCACTAAGAAAGGAAGATAGTAGTTTGTGCATGGTAGATTGATGGAGGAAAATGATCCTGTGAAAACAAACAAACAGAACAAAACAAAAGTGAACAAGCAAAAAACAAAGAATTTATTTATATCTTTTTTTAAAATGCCAAAATAAATAAGATTCAAGAAAAAGTGGCATAGGAGTTACACATTGATATCTACACAGTACTTTTTGTTACAGCAAGCACCCAAACTCCAGATTTACAAAGTAATGGAATCGGAAGGAATTTGGTGCTCTCTAATGTTGAAACTCTGAACTACTGGATAGTAGTTCGTGTGCTATTTGGCAAATGTTGCTGTTTCCCTCAAAAATTTAAAATATTCCACAGTGCTCTTGTGAGGTTATTGTGGTGCCATGGGGTGCTTCAGCTCATAGTTAGGAAATCAAATCATAACATCATGCCACACCCTCGTAGATAGAGAACATAGAATGCAAGTTGAATGTTGCAGTTCATCAAGGATTAAATTTCTATCTAACATTTGCTTGGAGTTAAGTCTTTAGGTTGATTTTGTCCTATTCATAAAATAAGCCTCATCTAATTCTTCACAAAATAATACTAAGTATAGAAGGAAAATTATCCCTGCTATTGGCCATCTCTGCAACAGCCACCTACCATTTTTCCTGATTCCAATTTTATCTCTTCTCTTTCATTCTCCACACAGCATTTAGAGACCTCCATAAAATGTAAATTTCAGCAAGACTCATTAATGTCTCCCCATCACCCCTAGGCTGGCACAAGTTGTAACTCCCAACTGGGCATGTTGTGCCCCACAAGAATTGACCTCTATGACCAAGCTCCACCACCTTTCCTGCCTCTTGACATATAGAAGGACTTTCAGTTTATCTCTCAAAAGCCACTCTTAGGCCTGAGCCAAATGCTTTCCTCTGCCAAGAACATTCTCCCTCTTGCTAAATCCATAAAAAACAAGAATCATTTCTTGCTCCATGTATTGTCACCCCTTCTTCCAATGGCACAGTTAGGACACCACCTGGTGTTTTCATACAAATAGGACTTGGAAGGTAGTCATAAATGGTTTCTACTAGCTCTGCTTTTAATAAGTTATGAATAATGTTTGGTTCCCTATCTAATGTTTGGGTCAGTACCAAATCATGTCATCTCCCCAGAATTATTCCAATATCCAATGTTTATAACATTTTATAATGATACTATTTGGTAACCTACACATTATAAGGAATTAATGTTGAATACTGCTCTGTTAAAATGCATCCCCTAAAGAGGTCTATCACAAATCTCAGTGCATTGACACAAAAGCTTTTATCTCTGATGACATAATTGTCAGCCTAGTGGCAGGGATCAGGGGAGAGGATCTGAGTTTAGAAGTACACACCTCACCACATCACGTGGGCAATCCCTTTCCCACAAACACAGAAGCTCTGCCTAACATGATGAAGTTGTGTCCTGCTCCAACATTTAACCCGTTAATGTTTGATTTCTTCCTATGATAGGAAATAATGAAGGAGGATAGGATGAGACTTTGGAAACTTGAAGACAGGTGTATCTTGAAATTGTTTTTTTTTCCCACTAGGAATAAGCTGCCAGATCTAACAAGGGAAGATTCACTTGAGGTTCAGGTGATCCTTGCCTGGGAGCTACTTTCATCAAAATCATGAAGAAGGTGGAGGCTGTTTGAGGACCATTCTGCTTTAGAAATTCCTTTGGTGGTATCTTTTTACAGCAGCAGGTCTTAACTAATTTAAAACTATGAACCAGCCTCTTGGCTCTGTCCACCTGTCATCCTTCTGCTGCCTCATCATCTCCCCATATCTTTATTACCTAGTAGTAGCTGAGGGATAGGCTGAGTTTCACTACATCCCAGATTCCAGCAACTTAATAGTGTTTGTTTGGTTTTTGTTTTTTGTTTTTTTCAAACTCTGCCTATATTCAGAGTGGATTTGAAAAGGCTTCTCAGGGCACCTGAATGGCTCAGTCGTTAAACATCTGCCTTTGGCTCAGGTCATGATCCCAAGGTCCTGGGATTGAGCCCCACATCGGGCTCCCTGCTCATTGGGAGCCTGCTTCTCCCTCTCCCACTCCCGCTGCTTGTGTTCCCTCTCTTGCTGTCTCTGTCACATAAATAAATAAAATCTTTTCTTTTTTTTTTTTTTTTTAAGAAAAGGCTTCTCAAAATACCTATAGTACAAATAGTAGTAATAATAACACAAATGATAAAAAATAGTAGCAAGTGAGGATATACCTGGGCAGGGAAAAGAAGGAAAGGAAGAATGAAATGACACTGGGAATAATGCTGATAGGTTGCTCTTTGCATGCTCCACATACTGCACACTGGTTGCTCATGGAGCACACATTGAAATTGAGCCTTCTAGAAGCCGAGGCAAAGGAGGAAATACAGGTATAGAGTTTCTACTGGGGAAAGCAATGCCAGTTTGTTGTATTTCATCAGTCTGTGAAGTACAGGATTTATCTCTTTTTACCTAAACCACATTTTTTTTTTTTTTTTTTTTTTTGCCAAGAGAATGACACTTGGAGGAGAAGGGTACTCTCTTGAAAGGACAAATAAAAGATAATTCAGCAATTATCAAACTGTGGTTGGTGATTTAAACCTCTCCAGCTTACACACTGAAGAGTATAATGCTATCAAGCCCAAGAAAACATTTGAATTACCACAAAGAATTTTTGACTCCTCTAAGACTTTCAATTTTCATGTCCTGTTCAATAAGTGTAGGAAAAATAATGAAAGGCCATGGCATTTTTCCACCAAACTGCAAAAAAGACATTTTTCTTTATCTTTAATTTTAGGCAAATAATGTCTTGCCCCACTCTCTATTGAACAGCTACTGCAAATTAATCTCAAACAGGCCAAGACAGAGGTAAGAGGAAAATGTGAACTGTAGCTCAAGGAATGGAAGCAGATTTTGCTGACATGGATAGGTGGTCTATAACTGTGGAGTTCCGGATTCAATATATCATGAAATTCCAGCCAACCATGGCCTGCTAAAGCATCATGCGGAGATAATTTTGGATTTGAGAATCAATTTTGTTTTCAAAATTGAAGAGTATGCAAAAGACAGCATACCAATATGTAAAAAACAGTATCTTTCCTACTCAAGGTAAATCTTACTCTGTTGACTGGGAATGGAAGATGTGCAGTTCTTTCTCTCCCTCAGATGAGTAGCGTGAAACAAACTGGCTGTTGTTTTTAGCAGTTACATATCCATAAGAAGAAAAAGAGGACATTAGTTTATTTACACAGAACTTTTGAACATCATACATAAGTGACTGCAAATTACAAAAACCTTATATGATGCTTAATCCAAAGCTTGGGTGAGATAGAAGAAGGTAATGTGTAATCTCTGCAAACTAGAATGACAATTTCAGACAATAGTGAAAATCCTTAGTACCCAAGAGGATTTAAAGGGTAAATTCTCATTTGCAATCTTGATCCATAATAATTAAAAGGCAAAGAGATTCCTTTTAATGTTTTTTGTTCTAGTTCAAGGACAATTTGGTTCTAAATTGACCCGATGAATTTTATGTAATTTTTTTAAAGATTTTATTTATTTATTTATTTGACAGAGAGAGACACAGCGAGAGAGGGAACACAAGCAGGGGGAGTGGGAGAGGGAGAAGCAGGCTTCCCGCTGAGCAAGGAGCCCGATGTGGGGCTCGATCCCAGGACCCTGGGATCACGACCTGAGCCAGAGGCAGACGCTTAACGACTGAGCCACCCAGGCGCCCCATGTAATTTGATTAATAAGGTTATCTTCTTACAAATTTAAGGATTATGCCTTGAAAATGCTATTAATTTTGATCTTTTCTCCCCCAGTTTTCAATTATGTGGAGTATCTTCTCAGTATATCAATGCATTTGAAATAAAATATTTTTTTCTTTTCCCCAAATGTTCTCTTCTACATATGATGCTCATTTCATATTGATTAATAGTATAAACTACAAAGTTAATTACCTCAAAACTATAATATAATATTATATATTGTAAAAACATATAAGGAATTGCCACCTTGAACAAGTCAAACAATATTAAGAACATAAATAAGCTGAATAGGCGCCTGGGTGGCTCAGTTGGTTAAGAGTCTGCCTTCGGCTCAGGTCATGATCCCAGGGTCCTGGGATAGAGCACCACATCAGGCTCCCTGCTCAATGGGAAGCCTGCTTCTCCCTCTCACACTCCCCCTGCTTGTGTTCCTGCTCTCACTATCTCTCTCTGTCAAATAAATAAATAAATCTTAAAAAAAAAGAATATAAATAAACTGAATAACAACAAAAAAATGGAGTTGATCTGGTAGATATACATACAATTATGCCCTACAAATAAGGGATGTAATTTTTTCTCACATATGGACAAACTTATTTTTGAAAACCAATCATCTGTTGAGTACCCAAGAAAATAGCAATCAATGAAAGAATGTAAGAGAATTATTACATGTGATTTTCTCTGGCATTAATTCAATAATCCTAGAATATAATGACAAGAGAAAAAAAATAATTTTAAGTGGCAATATAACAGTATTTGGAAATAAATGCGTGAGCCAAACATAAAAATAAACCTTCATTTAAAAACTACAATCAAAAACAGCAGACCTATGTAATATATGAGCTCTGTCTGAACCTTATTCAAAGCAAATTCAAATTCAGGAAAATTCAAAGCACTAAATAATTTTATTGGCAAATAGGAAAAAGAAGAAAGAAAGAGGGAAAGAAAGGAAGAAAGGAAGAAAGAAAGAGAAAAGAAAGAAAGAAAGAAAGAAAGAAAGAAAGAAAGAAAGAAAGAAAGAGAAAAGAAAGAAAAAGAGAAAGAAAGAAAGAAAGAAAGAAAGAAAGAAAGAAAGAAAGAAAGAAAGAAAGAAAAGAAAGAAAGAAAGAAAGAAAGAAAGAAAGAAAGAAAGAAAAGAAAGAAAGAAAAGAAAAGAAAGGAAGGGAGAAAGAAAGGTACAAATCTTAAAATATACATATTCAGAAAAATTTAAATGTAAAGAAAGCAAAGGAAAGGAAATAAACATAAAAGCAGAGATTAATTAGAAGGCAGACTATAGAGTTGATGTCAATAAAGAAATCAATAAAGTTTTGAATCACTAGTCTTTTCGAGAAAAAGAAATAAAGCCATTAATATATAAAATTAATCAAGATAATAAAAATTTCCAATGAAGAAGAAATTAAAAGAGTTAAAATGCATTCTATAACTTTTGGCATACAGATTTGAAAACCTGTCTGTAATAGATGTATTTCTAGAAAAAGAGCACATTATAAAATTTTATTTAGTAGAAAACATTAGACAAAATTATAGTGTAAAAGAATATGCTTTTTATTATATGCCCGCCAACTATATCAAAACTTAAAGAAATAAATGCTTTTTTATGTTCTTTTTTTGAAATAGATGCTATTTTAAAACCAATCCCAAGCACAGAGAAAAAAACAAAGTTTCCCATTTATTTTTATAATGCTAGCAAAATGTCAATAGCAAAGTCTTATAAAGATAGCACAAAAGAAAGAAAACTGGAGATCACTTTTACTTTGTATGTAACTGATGGAAAAATCCTAAATGAAATACTAGCAAATATAATCCAGTAACGTATTAAAAGAATCATATGCTGAGTGCCTGAGTGGCTCAGTTGACTAAGCATCTGCCTTAGGCTCAGGTCATGATCCCAGGATTCTGGGATCAAGCCCCACATCGGGCTCTCCCTCCCCTTGGAGAGTCTGCTTCTCCCTCTCCTCCCTGCTCATGCTGTCTCTTGCTCTCTCTCTCTCTTTCTGTCTCTCAAATAAATAAATAAAATATTTTAAAAAAGAAAGAATAACATGTTTAACAAAGTTAATTTATTCCCAATAGTTCAAGCTTGCTTTAATGTTAAGAAGTCTATTTATATAATTAAGCATATTAATAGGTTCCTTACCTACTAATATGTGCATCTTAAGAGATATTAAGTAGATATTTGAAAATCAGCAACCTGTATTCAGATTTAGAAAGAAACAAAACAGAATCTATATAAGCATATATATGCTGAAGTTCAGTGCCACGGTTAGTGAAATCTAGAAATGTGCCTATTAAAATCTGGGGGTTGGGGCACCTGGGTGGCTCAGTCGGTTAAGCAACCAACTCTTGGTTTCAGCTCAGGTAACCATCTCATGGGTCATGAGATCGAGCCCACATCAGGCTCCACACTCAGCAAAGAGTCTGCTTGCGATTTTCTCCCTCTGCACGTCCCCCCCACCTCACAAGCACTCTCTCTCTCTCTCAAATAAATAAATAAATCTTTTAAGAAAAACAAAAATTAAAAAAAAATCAGTGGGGTTGGGGATATAAAAAAATAAGAAGTAGAAAAAAAAGAGCGAAGGAGGAGAAAGAGGAAAAGAAGGAAGAGCAGAAGGAGAGACAGAAGAGGAAAAGAGGGAGAAAATAAGAACAGCAACCTGAGTGCATAGCCCCGTGTACAGTCTGTGCAGTCAATTATATTGTAAAATATGTAAATGTATCACTCTTTCCTGGGGATATGTTGCAAATAAGAATGTCCAAGAGATATAATTTTGAAAAAATCAGAAACAGTGAAAGATTTAAGGAAGTAGAAGATTAAAAACACAAATCCAAAATTTAATAGCTCAGAAAACATGATGAAAATGTCACAGTCTTTTAACTGAGATAAAAAGTCTCTATATAATCTTAGAGAAAAGTATTAATGCAGTATACACTCTAGAGGAACCCAATGTAGAATTGAATAAATAGATAGGTAGACTTTAGTGTTGGATAGAAATATAAAATATTGTAATATGTAAATATACAGCATATGCGGTTACTTAGTTTTGGTCTGTGTCTGTAAAAGACATGCAAATCAACATTCTGTTAGAAGACCTATGCTGTCCATATCTCATACTAAAAAATATTCTCTGTATTTTAATGTGTTAATAGATCAATCTCAATATAAGATATCTTCTCTCTTACATATGAAGAAATATATATAATATAAAATTACATTTATTGTGAATATATATGCACATTATAAAGTAATTTAATATAATCAAATAAATATATATTATATATAATAAACTTAGTATGATATATTGTCTTTAATGCATCAGTGAAGTTAAATATATATTGTAACGGAATAACAGATATGAGAAGGTCCTGGGTTCCATCTTGTTCAATGTGTTCTACTTTAATTCATACTCATGTTGCTTCAACTTGTTGTACCTATGGTCACTCACAATGAATTATAATCTTTAGGTAAAGTTAATAAGTTTATTATCAAAGTGAAAAAAATCATTTTACAAGAATCTTGAGATTTCCAACATGTACCAAATGCATGTCACTCTACAGGTAGACATTACTTCTTTTTTTTTTTTTTAAGATTTTATTTACTTATTTGAGACAAAGAGAGAGAGACAGAGAAACAGCATGAGAGGGGAGAGGGTCAGAGGGAGAAGCAGACTCCCTGCTGAGCAGGGAGCCCGATGCGGGACTTGATCCCGGGACTCCAGGATCATGACCTGAGCCGAAGGCAGTTGCTTAACCAACTGAGCCACCCAGGCACCCGATATTACTTCTTGATTTAGTTCTATTACTCTATAGTAGGTGATAACTTGTGTCAAATTAAGGTAGAAGAAATAAACAGAGGGAAGTAAGAAATAAAACATCTTGTAAAACTATTACCTATATATGTGTGCAAACATTTACTTATATAAACTTTTACTTTTTATATTTAATTCCTAATAAGCATCTTATGTGAGATGAAGACGTTAGAATTCTGGGTACCGATATCATTGGAATGGTTTTTCGATAACACATGAGTAAGAGAAAATTATGCTACATATTTTCTGCATTTCACTGCAAACATTATTTTGAGTTAGAGGTTAATAACATGCAAAGAAAAATTTCTGGTGAAAGAGGAAGAGAATATAGTCAAATGATAGTACAGGAATGTGCTACCCATTGTCACTCTCCTCTTTCCTTTAAGCATAAAAGCTTGCACAAGTTTTGTTAATCACATTCCACCAAATCATCTTCCCCATCAGACTCTACTTCCAAATGTGGGGATAGGTGGAAAACTTAAATTTACCCTTTTATTGTCTCTGAAAATAAGTTTCTAAAATCTTAACCTTCTGAATTCAGTTTCTTGCATTTTCTGATAATAACACTTAGGGGACTCATTAAGTTTTATTCATATTTAATGATGATTAATATGTCTTTGCTATATAATCAAGATAAAATAGTACAGTTCCTGAAAATTGCACTTTTTTTAAAGATAAAGAAAACAGAAATTACTGGGGACTCAATTAGGGATTTAAAACAAATTTAAAGGTAACAAAAGAATTTATTTAAAAACTTTCACCATCTCTTTTGAAGAGACAAACTTAGAATAAGAATACTTAGATAGAAAAACAAGGTTACATTTTTTTTCAGAAGAAAGTCAATCCAAGAGAAATTGTACAGTAATTATATTCTAACCACTGCATATCAAGAGCAAGTGCTGATTGCTTTCAGCTGTCTCACGGGCCCGTTTCTGTCCCTTCAAGTTAATGTGGGTTCATACTACTACGAACAAGCTGAAGGGAAATTGTTTTGCAGACTTGGCCCTAAATAGAACTCAGTCTTTAGTTTGGAGTAACTTATAAAAAGAACATTTTTATAATAACATAACACAGTCTAGAAAAGATATCCTTTGGAGTCCTCAGGTTCCTATGATTGATCAAATAGATATCATTTCCTAATCCTATTCTAGACGTCTTTTGCTAATTAATTACATAATATCTCAAAATTGTCTTTTAATTTATTAAAAAATTATTAAATATGTTTAATTGGTCACAAAATATTTAGCAAATACGTTACAGAAAAATGTATTTCTTCTGTGTGTGAAATTGCTTTTGGCTTGGGAAGATTGATGTGCACCCTTGGGGTATATTACCCTGGAAACTTCCTTATAACCGTCACTTCAATTTCTCTTTGAAAAATCTTTAATGCCATTTAATTATGTTGCTCCTCCAGGCAGTATATTCCTTCCTATCATATCTTGGTGATGTGCCTAAATTTAAACTAAGGTATAAATTCATCAGTGTAGAATGACTCAGGTAGTCTCTAATATTATCCTTTATTCTTTGTCTCAACACTTCTTATATGGACAAAACTATGTGTGAAAAGTACCTTTTCTTGGACCAAAATTCCATTTCGGTCAAGATGTGGCTTCAAAGAAGTGATATGGTCCTTGAGTGTAAACATTTCTTTTTTTTTTTTAATTAATTAATTAATTTATTTATTTATTTATTTATTTATTTGAGAGAGAGAATGAGAGGGGGGAGGGGCAGAGGCAGAAGCAGGCTCCCCGCCGAGCAGGGAGCCCGATGCGGGACTCGATCCCGGGACTCCAGGATCATGACCTGAGCCGAAGGCAGTCGCCCAACCGACTGAGCCACCCAGGCGCCCCAAGTGTAAACATTTCTTACTTGAATGTGTCAGATTAGTCTTAATAAGTCTGAGTGAGGCATTCTCTCTTTCTCTCACTCCCCCTCTACCTCCCTCTCTCTTTCTCTCTGTAGAACCTTTTTGTAACAACTGAAAATTTAGAGACTTCTTGACAATGTGTCAATGTCTGAAACACTTGGCGATAAGACAGCATTAATATCGGCACAAAAGCTTAAATTTGTTTTCAATATGCAATGATTTTGCTCTTTTCATCACTATAACCTTACTTTTGTCAGAAATATAAATAATGGGGCAGCTGGATGGTTAAGTTGGTTAAGCGTCTGCCTTCGGCTCAGGTCATGATCTCAGGGTCCTGGGATTGAGCTCTGCATCGGGCTCCTTGCTCAGCAGGGAACCTGCTGCTCCCCCTGCTTGTTTTTCTCTCTCTCTATGACAAATAAATAAATAAAATATTTTAAAAAAAGAAATATAAATAATGTCCAAGTCATACAATTTCAGTTAAAGCTGATACTTATACAATATGCATGATAGTCATTTTAGTTGTTTAGTTGTTTTCATTATAAATACGTACACACACACACACACACACACCTAGAGAGTGTGAGAGTGTCATCATTTCCTGAACTGGTTAAATGGTTATTTAATACAACCTAGATGTTTCAGGTGCCTGGGTGGCTCAGTTGGTTAAGCGACTGCCTTCGGCTCAGGTCATGATCCTGGAGTCCCGCATCGGGCTCCCTGCTCGGCGGGGAGTCTGCTTCTCCCTCTGACCCTCCCCCCTCTCATGTGCTCTCTCATTCTCTCTCTCTCAAATAAATAAATAAAATCTTTAAAAAAAAAAATACAACCTAGATGGTTCATTTCTAAAAAACTTTAGGCCTCAGTCATATTCCTCAATCTTACTTAAGAATCCAGTTTTCATATTATTTTGGTTCTTTTTTTATAGAAAGTATGCATAGGGGCGCCTGGGTGGCTCAGTTGGTTAAGTGACTGCCTTTGGCTCAGGTCATGATCCTGGAGTCCCGGGATCGAGTCCCGCATTGGGCTCCCTGCTCGGCAGGGAGTCTGCTTCTCCCTCTGACCCTCCTCCCTCTCATGCTCTCTGTAGCTCATTCTCTCTGTCTCAAATAAATAAATAAAATCTTAAAAAAAAAAAAAGAAAGTATGCATAAAAATGTGTGGTCTCAAATCATAATACAAACTTTCTGTTGTGTTAGTTTTTAGTGACATTGATGGAAATGTTCATATACAGTCTTCTTTTCAGATTTCTGCACAACTGAGACTACACTTCAAGGAAATGAAAAACTTTTGGCAAAAACCAAGAAAGTTATTCCTCTGAGATCTGCAGGATGTTGAATTTTCGCTCCTTAATTTTATCCCCACTCATTTTTTCCTAGTGTGTTCACAATGAAAACCAGGCCATAGCAAATAGTGTAATAGAAAAAAAAGGCAAAATCTAAAATCCCAACAGGCTACATACATTTAAACCAACATTGGCAAGGTACTGAGAAGTTTTCTCTTTCAAATCCTAACATATGTTTAAACATAGTTAACACATCTAGGTATGTACACACTATCCTGTGAGTGACAGTATTCATCCTGTGGCCAATTCTCTTATGGACTGTCACATAGAATAACTGTAACTCAAAAAGACATTATCCTAGATTGGTTTTAGCTCCTTTTTTTTAAAATACCTTTGGGAGAAGGACTTGAGAGAAATGTAAACCTATCTTCCAGGGTTTCAGTTTTACTAAAGATCTATCTTCTACCTATAATAACTTTGTCCTTCTAGAAGCAGCTAGGTTTTAAAACTACCAACTCTCCCTTAATTTCAGCTTCAATATTAAAGTAGTACTATGACATGAATCTTTATTAAGAACAATTATGAAGAACTTAAAGATTGATTTAGTCCTTTCCTTCCCTTTATTTACCACTAAATCTTGGTATTATGCTCCTTTCTTGCCCATGCTCCTATTTCACTCAAAATCTGCCCTGATTTTTCTCACCCACCCAAAACTCTGCTGTGGTTTGCCAGTGTAATATTTATGCAATTTGATAAACTAAAACACATTATTATGTAAGTGGAACACTATTCGCCTAAGGATTTTTTTCCCCAAATAACTTCAGTGAGATGCAGCTTTTGCCCCCTTTCTATTGTCTAATTGATCCCATCATGTTAGGTTGGCCCCTTTAACAGGTCTAAACCTTACTACATAAGTTCTGACTACATAAGTTCTGACCTACTTTTCCCTTAGCACAGGACAGACCATGTCTCTGATTTTACCACCTCAATACATATTCATATTCTGAACTTTATTATTTTTTACCTGTCCTGGCTTAGAGCATCATTAATTTAAATCTTTACTGCTGTGTTATACATTCGAATTTTCATAGTGAACAGTAATTGAAATAAAGGAAGATTGTACTTCTTCCAAAATACTTTATAGATCATTAACATATCACATCTTCAAGTAAAAGTTGAAATTACCTTAGGCCTGAGGTCTGCACAAATTAGGACATTATTAGTAACTGAGAACAATTACATATTACTTGGACATAAATATATGAAATCCACAGTTGCCCATGTTCTGTAAATGATAAATCTGAAACAATAACAAAAACAAAAATTGTCTTTATTAGATGCCAGCAAAAACTCTAATGACATTCAGTGCTTTTGCAAATATTTCTGCCACCAAACATATTTGAGATTACTTCAGAGATCTTGCAAAGTTGACTGCGTATTTAGGAGTCAGAATAAAAATGAATGATGCTCTATTAGTGTCAGTTGACTTAACATTGGTCTAGGATATTAGCTAGCCTCCACTAGGAACTTATACAAGCATCTCTGCTTGTTTTGGCAAAATAGTTTCTTGAAAATAATCTTTCGTTATACTACTATTAAAAAATAAATATTTTCTAGGGACTTTAGTTTTTTTTTTTAATTTTCAGACTCATAGTCACCAAAAGTTCAAGTTATAATTATTTTTTAGATCTTTATACCAATGATTATACCGTATCTTCCTCTCAGTTTTATCTGATAGAAACTTTCTTCATTGATATGGGCAGGTTTTGAGATGGGGTGGGAGATAAATTGAGCTAATTTGTTTATTAGAAGAATAACCTCTAAACTTTCATGAGCTTTTAAGGTCATAAAATAAATTATCATCTAAAATATAACAAATATGACTTATAATGAACAATTACTAAAGTCAAAATTTTGTTTATTCCTCTCATTTACTTTACCTCAACCTTGCAATAACTTTGGAACTATGCATCAGGAGTAGAGGAATTAATGTTTAGTTATTCTTGAGGAATTTAAACATTAATAAGAGAGGAGGCAGATGAACAGATAAATGCAATATGATGTGGTTTGAAAGAGATTTAAAAATGTTTCTTAGCAACTCAAAAGAGTGATTAACTCTTTCTGAGAGATACACATATGCTGATGTGAAGTAAAAATAATATTAATAGTGATAATCAAATAACAATAGCTGCCATTAACTGAGCATTTATTATGTACTGGGGAATGTGTTATATAAGATTATAAGTCAGAGGTATGCTCTTCATTGGGTGGAATTAGAAACAGTTTTCAAGATGTTCAGGATCTCTCAATGAGTGCAACTCTGTGCTTCGAATCCAGATGTACCTGACTTTAGAATTTCCTTGCCTTTTATTAAACAGCA
The DNA here is from genome assembly GCF_011800145.1 of Mirounga leonina. Taxonomy (NCBI): domain Eukaryota; kingdom Metazoa; phylum Chordata; class Mammalia; order Carnivora; family Phocidae; genus Mirounga; species Mirounga leonina. The sequence continues at coordinate 11,898,208 of NW_023270431.1, forward strand.
TTGTTGTGTCTAAATTTAAAACATAGAAAGAGTGAGGACTCTGGGAGTACTGTGTTGCACAAGAGAGTCAACACACCTGAGGTTTTAGCCCCAATTATGCTATTGGCTTGCTGTATATTGTCATGATTTTCCCTGAGTTTGATAAATTAGAGATAATCATACCCACACCACTTTCTCATGGTTTTTTGTGCGGGCCCAAAGAAACCATGGTGTAAGCAATAAAATCCTACAGAAACTAAGGTCTTCCATGACCTCAGGTACTATCACTGTCTTACAGACATCTTTCATTGGTAATTTTGTTGGACATTACATGCTTTCTTAAATGCTGCTATTGGCTATGTCTTTTTCCCTAATTTGCCACCTGGAACATTTCTATCTATACTTCAAAATCTCCTAAAGATGTCAGTTCCTCTGATCTCCCTCTTCCCTTCTCATCTTGTATGTTTTCATACAACCTGTTACCAGAGAGGATTTACATTTAGCCACTGTGTTATGATTATTCTTGGTCTGCCAGATTCTACCACTAGACTATGTGCTACTTAATGTATTCTCAGTGCCTGGAAAATAGTAGATGCTCCCTAAATTTGGGTTGATATGAAATCAAAATATTACAATTATAAACCTTATTTCAAATATGTGTATTCTTATGGTTCACTTAATTTAGCAAGGGCCCTGTAGTAGAGTTTGTAAACAATAAATATGTCTTGTAAGTGGAGAAAATGGCCTCTGATAGAGTCTTCTTAACAGGATATTAGATATGTAGTACACAAAGAAAAAAAAATCCAGTAAAACAATAGAATTCTGACTCTGCTCTGAAAAGAAAGGTTGAATTAATACTAATTCTAGGGAAAGAATTGGTCATAAATCACTTTTAAATGTAGTTAGAGGTTTTTCAATTAAATTTCTCAATGTAGTTCCCTCATCATACTGCACATTTCACTCTTCTTTCCAAAGCATTAGTTTACCCTCAGGTCTTCTTGCATAACCCAGAAATATTTAAATGCAATATAATTCCTTCTTCTGAATTTAAAGCATCTTCCCAGCAATGTATGCCATATATCAGAATAAAAGAATATTTCCCTTGACGTAATGTTATTTAAAATTGAAGGTAAAGAGTGTGTGTGGGTGTGTGTGTGTGTGTCAGGGGTGGGGGGTTAGAAAGAAACTCACAGCTGTAGCAGAGGGATGATAGTTTTTCATCCATCTTCTCTGTATGTTTTATCATAAATCATTTTAGGACACACCTTTTCAATGCATAGCTGCTCTTAATTAGATCAGTATTGTCATAGGAAATATGATTTTTTTTTTTTTTTGGTGTTACCACCAGCAGCAAAACATCCATTTCCTTATAATTGATTTTCATTTTATTTAAAATGCTCCGTGAGGCATAGCCTATTGAAATGACTCATCATGTTTACAGGAATATCTTGAGGATAAAAGTTATCTTTGGATGATTTTAGCATATTAAATGTAGAATTGAAACATGGTTCTTTGAAAATTCTTTTAATATGTTTTTTTTTTTTCTATACAGTTTTTAAATTTGGACTCTTTTTACTCCCAAATTTAAAATTACTGCTTTCTATAAGATTATGAAGATAATTAATTCCAAAAACATCAATGAGAGGATCTACGTGAACTAAATACTAGGCCAGGCTTCAGAGATATACAAGAAAGTGAAAACTTAACTTGTTTTCTCAGGAGCAACTCAAAGCAGTTCAATAAATATCCATATTGTCATATATAGTGGTCCCAGTGACCCAGGATATAGATCATCCCTTCTAACTGATTTTAAGAAATTCTTTTTTTTTTTTTTTTAAGATTTTATCTATTTATTTGACAGAGAGAGACACAGCGAGAGAGGGAACACAAGCAGGGGGAGTGGGAGAGGGAGAAGCAGGCTTCCCTCTGAGCAGGGAGCCCGATGCGGGGCTCGATCCCAGGACCCTGGGATCACGACCTGAGCTGAAGGCAGACGCTTAACGACTGAGCCACCCAGGCGCCCCCTGATTTTAAGAAATTCTGATTCCACTTTGAGCAAAGAACTCAGTCCATTTTGAGAAGTTAATATCTAGCTACCATGTTATAATCCAATGAATTTCTTTTCTAGAAATACTGTGTAACTCTCAGAGTTAAATTTCATTTAATTAGCTTCATATAAAGTATGAGTTTTTTACTCTATTTTCAGCAGCAAAATAACATTTATGATTGACTTATGTAAATGGATGTGAAGAAGCAACCTACAGAACTGCATGGAAAAATAAAGGGTGGGTGATGATATTATTTGAGTTTATATAATCCCTTTGTTTAATATTAGTGACATATAAAGGTAGACTCATTTATTGATTTAATAAATATTTGAGTTGACAGTATTATGAGCAACACAAAAATTAGTAAGATGGAATTAATTACTTTCAATTAGTTTCTAATCTAATAAAGAGAAGAATGGCTAGTAAAAGAGAATTTTAAAATATCAAGAGTCATAAGAGGAATATTTATAAAATGCATAGTAGGTCATACAAAAGAGGTTGAACTGCTTCTCAAAAATATTTTCCAAAATATATTTTCTTCTTTTACCCTCCTTCTCCCTTTTATGAAAATAGCTTCTCTTTGAAGCCAGGGTGGTGAGGCTTACAACTGGCATATTTCACTTCTTCCTATTCCTTCTGTGTATCCTAAACTTCCTCCTGGTATTTTCAAATCTATTATACAGTTTGAAAACAACTGCTAGAAAAGAAACAGAACATCAGATGTGAAACCTGACACAGCTGAATAAAATCTTGACTTTCATGTTCTAGTTGAGTGAGCAAGTTACATGATTTTTTTAATAGTCAGTATTCTCATCTGTAAAATGGGGTGAGAGAGTCTAGAGGCTGAGAGACAATTTAAGAGATGATTGTTCAAGTCAAAGAAAATAAGGGTCTGGTATAGATAAGGGACATATCAGAAAAAGAAGGTGATAATAAAATAAATTGGAAGGGTTTAATAGGTTATTATTTGTGGGAGGCAAAGGAAAAGAATGTTTAAGAAAAAAAGGTGAGAAGAAGTAAGGGAGGGTGTTATAAAAAGAGTTATTTTGGAAAAATATTTAAATAGTGCTTTACATTTTATTCTGAGCAATTTCATCTCTTTTTCTGGGCCTGGGGTAATGGGAGTAGGGAAAACGTTTTTTTGTTTTGTTTTGTTTTGTTTTTGTTTTTGTTTTGTTTTTGTCTCAATTTATCAGCTCATTAACAAGTAAATAAAGATTAAGAGGATATGTGACTTGTACATTTTCCCTCAGGTAATAAAAGGATTTTAAACTTCTGGCTCCTAGATCACAGCTATATTCACTACTCTTGTGGGATATTAACACTCCATGGAACATCTCACAGGAAAATGCCCAGCATTATACTGATAGTTGACTGGTTTTGGGACATCTTTAATGTCTTAAAGATAACATTGCCAAGAGAATGAGTACTAAGACAAACAATTTGAAGTTAAATTCTTGAGGAATATGTACTTTGAGAAAGTAGGCAGAAGAGAAACAAAGACCAAAGAACATAATCTGATTAATAAAATGTAATTTAAAATAAGGCAGAAATCTGTAAGTTAAAGGAAGGAGAAAACTTAAAATAAAAGTAATATAGAGAGGTTTAATGGGTAAGGGTTGGGAAATACCACTTGCTTTGGACTATCTAATCCATGAAGACCTTTGAGAGGGTGTTTTTATTTTACTAGTGGGAGATGAAAGCCAAATTGAAATTCTGTTGTAATAGTTTGAAACCTGGAGACAGAGAATTCCTGCACTGAGTTATCTAATTATACTTACTTGAATTTAGAGTTGCTGTTTGTAGACACTGCTAAGAGAGAAGATTTGAATGGTCTTAGAGTATAAAGAAGGGGGGGGGAAATGTTGCTGTTGAGATCTTGGAACCACTAACAAAAATAACCAATTTTCTTTTTTTCTTTTTTTCTGGATAAACACCTGGGGCTCTTAAGGACATTTCTAGCCCTAAAATTCATGGGAACTCTCTTTCATATTGTAATATTTATGATTTACTGTGCTTTACTGCCAAAGAATTTCCTGTCTACTGTTCCTTGGGACATTCATCCATATCATATGAAGTGGTAATTAAATACCAATGTCAAAGAGATGGGTTGACTGGCTTTCAGATTTGGCCACACAGGTGAGCAAGAGTTCAGTCACTGAGCTCCTGTTCTATAAGCCTAGAAACCCAATTTTATCATATTGTCCACAGTTGATAAAACTGAATATATGAAGTAAATGCTATAAGGATTGAGACTGTGTCTTCTCTGAACTTAAACCTAGCACAGGGTCTTGCACATAACGGGTTTTCATGAATGAATGAATGAATGAATGAATGAATGCTAATTTATGATCTAATACACAAGGTAATCATTTATTTTAAAAATTATGTGGAGAAACTAGTATTTTGGATTTCAAATCTTTAGAAAACGCATTCAATTAGTGAAGTGGTCAATAAAACAAAAAGTTACGGTATTGGTGTAAATATCCTTCTAGGCATATTGAATGAACATTTTAATTAAAATAATAAAGCATATATATACATAATTAAACTAGAAAAGTCATAAATTACCCTAAATCACAGCAGAGAATTTATTGTGGACAATTTCTTAAATAAGAAGGGAGGAAATTGTAAAGATAAATGACACTTATGGAGGGGGAAGGTGTTGGCTGATAAAAAAAGTAAATGTAAACAATTTGTTAACTTAGATATTTTTTCTTCTCTATATGTGAATGGATAACCATTCCTTTATGGATATTGGTTTTGACTGAATTTATAATTTGGAAGTGGACATTGATAAAAATTCACCAGCCAAAGGAGCAACCACGTGCAGGCACCATGACATTATGGTTTTCGTGTATTTCACAGAGAAAGCTCAAATATCCTTGTCATCCAATTTGAGATCGAGCAAATTTTTTTCCAAATAAAAATGTTAGTAATTTGTCTGCCAGTTATCAAACAGGTACATTAAGTTTTAAAACAGCTGGTGCTTCAGAGGACATCTGTGTTATGGCTAGAATAGACATTAAGTATTTAGTAAACAATGCTATAAAATATAAACTAGGCTTTTAAAGGATAAAAGGTTCTTCCTTGTCTTGCCAATTGCTATAATAAAATGTAGCTGACAGCAATAACTAAAAGGAAACTTTTAATGCATTTCAGATGTGCCTTTTCTTTGTAGCTATAAAGTATATTAATAGCTTTGAAGAAATTAAAGTCAATGAACTATATATATATCCTTGTAGTAAAAGCATAAGATGGAATTACTTTAACTCTATACTTGTAATTATAAATTAAAAAATGTGTTATCAAATCATTCAGATGATAATTCAGATGTGACCAAAAGATGATATTCCAACCAATTACTGCTTTGGAGCTACGCTTTGAAACGAAGCCCCTATGCAGTAAATTTTACATGTAGAACTTGGAATTTAACAAAATTCTAATGGGGCAATTAAACCTATTGAAATATTTTGTGAACCATTTGTGCAGACCTAACTACAGTTTGTATGAAATAGAGATTTTTTCCCCCAAATCCCCTTAAAACTAACTTTCCTTTCTCATTCTCTACAGATTACCTCTTCTCCTATTTTCCTGAAAATGTTGAGATTCTTAGACAAAAGATTTATTTTCTTTGTATTAAAGATCATACTATATCAATCTCTTTCTTTTTATTGGATCTGATCTCTCATTAAAAGCAAAAACCTTCTCCCAACAAAATTCCTCTTTTGAATCTTTCATTCCTTACATCCTGCTGCCATTTTTTCTTCTCTTTCTCCTCTCACAGTGCAAACCTCCTTGCCTTACTCTCACCTCTGAACTCAATGATTCATGCCAGACTTGGATAGAAAAGTTTGACAAGTATTGTAAAAAAGGACCGTAACTTTTAGGACCATAGGAGTCCTTGGTGATTTTGATACATGAGTTGGTTCTGTGGAGTGATGCCCAAGTACCTAAGTATGCACAAACTCTTCTATCTAAGTATGTACATTTGTATTAGGTTATTCTTTCAGATATAGTCTAATGAAATATTCTTTTGAACACTTGGTTTTGATTGCATTTTTATAAGTAACACAATATTCTTTCTTTTGAACTGTTGGTCAGTTGATGATCCAGGAAGATCTATTTTTTCCTGGTGTTCTCTTCACCAACAGTTGATGAGTATCTACACGTAAGTTTGGGAAGTTTTGTTTTGACTAATTTCTCTGTGACATTCTTTAAAAAAACAAAAAAAAAGATTTTATTTATTTATTTGAGAGGGAGATTGAGAGTGTGCAAGAGAGAGCACGTGCAAGAGAGAGCACAAGTTGGGGGGGTGGCAGAGGAAGTGGGAGAATCAGACTCCCCACTGATCCCCACTGAGCAGGGAGCCCAACACCACCAGGCTCCATCCAAGGACCTTGAGATCATGACCTGAGCCGAAGGCAGACACATAATGGCCAGTGACATTCTTATATATACTTGAATCTCTCTTAGTCTCCCTGTGGGTTTCTGATACACTTTTTTTTTTTTTTTTTTAATTTCTATTCTTGTCCTTCTCTTTTCACCTCTTGGAGGATCTCATCTAGTTTAGTAGTTCCAATGAGAATCCCTATACCAATTTACTCTTAAGTCTACCACTAATATAGAATTTTCAGTTGAGCTCCAGTTTTGTATATTCAGTTGCCCAGTGGAGTCTACACTATCCTGCAGAGGGAGATGTCACATTCAAACAAACTCATGTGTCCTCCCACAAAATTACTCTACCCCCTCTACTGTCTGTTGGTGAATGGTGACACCTTTCTCTTTATCATCAGACACCAAACCTTCTTAATCCTTGTTCTTTAATATCCAGCCAATATTTTAACTTCTCTCTACTTCTACCACCACTATTTAATTTCAGGTCTCCTTTACCTCTAGATGACTGCAAAAACCTACTACATGACCTCCTTGCTTCCAGTTCTTTCCTTCTAATCTAGTCTCCATATTATAGAGATAATAGTGTTTAGATTGCAATTATGAACATTTTCTAATGTCATGGAATAAAATCCAAATTCTTTAATGTGGCATACAAAGTCACAACATGGCCTCTGTTCATTTCTTGTCACAACAAATTCATATTTTGTGTTCTAGATATTCTAAGCTACTCGGATCCTTCCATATAGGACATGGTTTCTCTTAAAATCTGTACTTTTCATCTGTAGCTTTCCCTGATGCTAACATTCAATTTCCCTCTTCATACCTCTTGTATTCTGTTTCTCCTTTTTCTTAAAAATTTACCTTAAAAAAATCCAAACAGCATTCCTCAATCTCTCCAGGATGACTTGGATATTTGTTCTATTGCTTCTATTCATCTTTTCATTGTAATCCCTTGTGTATTTGTCTATATTCCCCATCTCAATTATCTACTCTTTCAAGTTTTTCATCTGTAAAATAAAAATAATAAAACTCGCTTCACACAAATGTTCTAAAAGAGAAAATATATATAGTTTATTTTGCACAGTGTTTGGCAGATAGTAGTGCCCAAATAGCTGCTATCTTGCTAATATTATCATTAATTGTAGGAACTGTATGGTGTATGTCACTGGCCAAACATGTCTGATACAGACATGTAGGTTCTCTATAAATATTGTTAGAGTAAATAACAGTGAATAAATGGAAAAGAAAAACATTCCTTTTAATGGTAATACATTCTTTTTCTTTTAACACTGGCTCAAATGTACAATACTTGGTTCTTTCTAACATCAGTCTTTGCTGTTCTAGTCCCTTTACCATAATCATAGCTCCAGTTTTCGTTGCCATGGATTGCTATTTCTGTTAATGTTCTTGATTTATCTCTTTGCTGTTAGCTACTACTCTTTTCTGAGAAGACTAACTTATCCTTTTGTTGCTGCTTCTTGTACATTTAATAGGCAAATTTTAAGTTGATAGAGTTGTTCTCTTCCAATAAGATTGTCTACATGTTTTTTGGTATAATAATTTCTTATTTTCCATTTTCTCTATCAAGTAGTTAATTTAATGGTTTAACTTCCACCCTTCTCCCCACTGCCACTCCTTTTGTTAAGCACAAACGTGTTAACATAATAACAGCATATAACATGAAAATATAAGTACAAGAAGAAAGGTTGGCAATATTTATTACAGCTTACGCGTTGCCTGTCATGGGTGTATAATAAGAAAAAATAATTCTGGTTTTTCTCCATGTGCAATTTAATACTTCAGAGATGACAGCAATGCCTTTTAGAGAAAACAAGAGTGAGATAAACTATAATGGAGGGAGAATGGCAATATGAATATGGACACCTTTTCTTGGAGTTAGGGTACCAAAAATGTATTGAATAAGGTATTAAGAGAGATGGAATTTCTATAGCTAGATTCTATAAAAAGACATAACATATAAGCACAACTCAAGAGACTAGATTTTAAATGAACAATAAATTTTTGCAAAGTTCTTAGAAATGTATTTTACTTATTTCTTAAGATTTAAAAATTTACATTCTTGTTAGAATACCTCTAGGCAGAAACTAAAGTAAAACATACCATATGCCAAACATATACTTCCAAAACTACTAGAAAGTAATAACTTAAGGCTAAGGTTTTTATTAGATTGTAGAGTTTTTTCCTCTTGTGAATAAAAAGAAGTTAGTTTTAGAAAAAAACAAAAAGCTACATTGTTTTCTCAACTTCTTGTTAACATGTGTTAAATACAATGAGTGAGGTCTTTTAGCCACCAGAGACTTCCAAGAAATAAAGACAATCAAGAGAACCTGCAACCCTGAGAATAAAGAGCTTCAGTCGTCTCTTAGAAGTTATGGGAGAAATTTTTTTTTTTTTTAGATTTTATTTATTTATTCATGAGAGACAGAGACAGAGAGAGAGAGGCAGAGGGAGAAGCAGGCTCCCAAGGAGCAGGAAGCCCGATGTGGGGCTCGATCCCAGGACCCTGAGATCATGACCCGAGCCGAAGGCAGACGCTTAACCATCTGAGCCACCCAGGCGCCCTATGGGAGAAATTCTTGCCCAAAAATATATATAGGTTTTTTGTTTGTTTGTTTGTTTGCTTGTCTCTGAAGCTCTTGCTGACCCAATGACAATCAGTCTTTAGACTCAGTCTATCTTAATCTAGATTCTTTGGACATTGTTCTCTCAATTCCAATTCATACTCATGCTGGCTATGTTCTTTGAAACTTGTCCTACTTGACCATACCCTGATTTCAGTTATAGTTGTTTCCCTCATTTCCCCCTCATGGCCTGGTTTTCCAAACCATCTACTCAATAATAAATTTCTTATAATTCTAAATTCTATGACTTCTTTTCCAAGTTGGAGTAAGACCAACAGGGATGACCAGTTTTCATGATTTAACTTAATTAACATAGTTCAATTGGTGCCTACCTCCTCTTCATCTCCCCCTCCCCCACCTCACCCAGTCTCAGGAAGTAGATATCACAGACCTTCATTTTACATCAGAAGGAACCTAAATACAACATTATTAAGCAATTTGCCTAAGGCTGTAAAGTTACTCAATTGCCTAGGTGTGATTCTATCCACATCCCTATGAGATTTCCATCATATTTTCCTGCCTCTAGCAACAGATATTTGGAAATCAAAGAGAATAAACATTTAGAAAGAAAATCTAGAAGGTAGAACAGCAATGTGCCCTTCTTAGGCTCTATCACTGTATTAAGCTAATGAAAGTGTACATATATGTACAAAAAATGTATGTATTATTTCTATAGGAACTGTCATCATTGGGAGGGGAGAGGATAGGTAACAAGCTGCTGGTGATTTGTACTGATTGGTTAATTTGTTCCACCAGTCTTTTTGGAAATTGAAGATATATCTATTGGTCTTTAATCTCTAGAATCATCCTTTCCTTTTTCTTTTATAAAGGTAGGCATTTCAATGGCTCCTTTCCAATTTGCAGGGATTCTGAGTTATTGAAACAGTTGTGAATGCATTCATAAACCAATTCTCAACTATCCAGGAATCACAATATGCTGTCAAATTGAACTACTTTATATTATAAGATATAATAATAATACATAATAATTATGTTAATATAATGCTATATAATATTAATATATTCATATAATTAATACTATTATATATATAAAATTCTTTCAGTGTAGTGGACACTGTTAAAAGTGTTTTACATAGGTAACACTATTAAATTCTTACAGTAACCCTTCACAGTAAATACAATTGTTGTCCTCATTTTACACTTGAGGAGTCTCAGAGACAGAGATGCTTTTATTTGTCCTAAGTCACAGCTTAAACGTTACAAAGTCATATTCTAACTCAGAAAATGCAAGTCCAGAAGCCACCGTCTCAACCATTATGCTATTCTATCTAGCCTTATTTTCTTGCTCAAGGTTCAACCTAATGCAATGAATACAATTCAGTTCAGTTCAATAAATATGTATTAAAAACCATTATATTAAAATTTTATAAAAAGCCAGTTTTATACCATAACATTCTATGTGTATGTACCTAGTTAACCTAGATTACATTAGTTTTTCTTTTTTTTTCCTTTAGCTTTCCTATATACACCCTGATGGAATACTTTGTTTACATCTCACCTTTTATAAGCATATTTTTTTCTAAAATTTGGTAGTATTTTTAATTGCAATAGTTTATTTTTAAAATATGTAATATCTATGCCACACTACATAAATTAAGAATTAAGGAAGATAATTTTCATGTTTTTTTGTTTTGTTTTGTTTTTACTTACCCTCCATAGACCTTCTGTGTCTATTAAGCAAACTTACCTAGATGATTGGTTCTGAACCACCACAAGAGGTTTGGCCCCGTAGGGAATTATTTTAATTGTCTGGGGACATTTTTCATTGTAACCACCTGGGGGAGTACCAGTATCTATTGGGTAGAGGCCAAAGATGCTGCTAAACATCCTATATTGCACTGAGCAGAACCCCACAAAAAAAATTACCCAGCTCAAAAAGGGTCACCAGTGCCAAGATTGAAAAATGCTGAGTCCTTGGACTATACCCCGAGTCTTTTACCTTTGTATAAATACCAGGAATGAAGTGTGTGTTTTTCCTCACAGACAAATGACAGTTGTTTGATTGGCTTTATTTATTTTTACTTTACTCCAAAATAACCACCTCCCCCACCAAAAAAAACTCTCTCAGTATTCCTACAATCAGAAGCCAGTGTGTTGTTTTCTTTTTTCCCTTTAAAGCATAAATATCTTGATGATAACAGTGACTGACACAACATCTGTGAATTTTTTTACCAAGAATTCACTTAGCTCTCAATGCTTTTACTATGCTATTGATGTTGTTTGCTAAAGTAAATATCCAGACTTCATTCATTTATCAAAATTTGGGCATTCTCTAATACAATCAAACATTTATCTGGTATCTTAATTTCCAATCCCTTTAGATGTAATCTTCTGTCATCAAGAACATCAAGTTTCTGGCTGCTATGAAATTAAGTTTGCCTTTTTCAAATAGTTTGAGTACAACTGTCATTTAGTAAAATAAACATGGTTCCATTATTTCTTAATGTCTTCCTTAACAAGTATAAGATTAGACTACATCTTGCAAACTCCCATTGAGCAGCACTTAAGAAGTGAGTAATATTTCTGTCTGCCTAAACCAAGTAATCCCAAATGTAAGTGATTTACAGGAAGGCATCAGGGACTGTTACAATAGGCATATTGCAATATGTCACTGGAAATCAGCGTCTCCCCACATGTTTGATCAACAGCCAGATGGAAGCTTTTATCGCATTTATTTAATCTGAAATACACATGGTAATTACACTGGACCTTTGATTCAAGGCCTTATTAATGTCTCAAGAGAAGTCAGGAAATGAGTTTGTCAGTTGCAAACTGATGTAGTCCTGACCCTCTGGGTAGAATTTCCATCTATCACTGCCTAGACTAGAGTATTGCTACAAATCACATGGTACCTTAAGGAAGTGAGATAAAGTTAAGAGCTTTGTTAACCTGTGTAAGAGGAGAAAGGGACTCCTGATCAGTCCACAATATTGTTTATTCTTTTGTTCACTCATGTTACTCCAATGAGCGGTGAGTAAAGTGCAGTATAAATTATATGGCTAATGTCTTACAAAAAATAATAAACAGAACACCTACAAGGACACATTGAAGTAAAATACTCTCATATTTCTAGTCCCAAACCTAGGATCCTGGATATCTGCTACACCTAAATTTAGTGTAAGTGGAAGTATATGAGATTTTCTTGGATTAGTGATAGGAAAAGGAAGATATCACAAAGCCCACTTTTTGGAATTTTCCAATTAGAAAAATGCTGGATAGAAAAACTTTATTTAATATTGGATAAATAAATCTGGACTATTCTACTTCAACAGTTTTACACAGTGCTAAAATATGAATGAGCAAAACTGAACCATGTTAGTATGTATAAAAACATTTAAATAATATGGCTGATAAAGTGGATGGAGGTTTCTCTAGAGAATGGAGGTAATAAAAGACTTTAACTGAATGTTACATATCACTTTAATATTTGGAAATTTATATTATGATTATGTCATTTTATTTTCAAAGTCAGAAAAAAGAAATTTAAAAAAGGAAACACACACACACAACCTTCCTAAAGTGTTCACAAAAATATAGCGTCTTACATATTGTTGATGTTTTTCAAGAGAAAAATGTAATTAAGATTTTGGAATCCATAAAGCAAGCTATAAAAGAGAAAAATAATAGGTTTCTATTAATATAAGATGACATAACTAATAAGAAACAGTCAGTTAAATCACATGCATATTCTGAAATGACTTCAAGAATTTTATTGCTTGATTAAAACTCTATTAATAGCTAATTACTGTTGTCATAGTAAACTTGCATAGGATTTTTTATTCTAATTAAAATGCTAATTAAAAAACATAAAATCATCTTATCAATAAATTATCTTTTCTTTTTCTAACTTTAGGCCAATATGGTATACACTACAGTTATTTTCTGGTTATTTTACCTCTCAGTTGAGAATGTCTTTAAGTTTGGTGACCTCTTTATTTCTATTGATATCATTATCATTTTGAATTAGGTAGATCTTGAAAAGTATCAATTGTATAAACAAGGATGACATACTGATACTCTTTGCTGGGCACCATGCTAAGAGCTTTTCGTGTCAAATCTTATTTCACTTTCACTGCAATTCTATAAGACAGATGATCAGTAAAGATAGTATTTTACAGAAGTATAAACCAAAACAGTGAGAGTTAAGTAAATTGTCCAGGGCCCCTCAATTCATAGTTGGTTGAATCCAATTTGAGAGAAGTCTTTAAGAGAAGACTTAATTGAGACTTTGATTCATTTACTGTCTCACTTTTATTGTGAGTCTTTTTTTTTTTTTTCCATAAAATGCAAGTTTTTAAATTCCTCTTTGGTAAAACCTTGTTTTAAGAATTTTTTTTTTTTTCTGTTATACTTACGTCAACAGAATATCTTAGAGGTAAAAAATTATTTAAAATTCCTTTCATGTGTAAAGTTAAAAAAAACAGTTATGAGTCAGTGAACAAAATGGAGAAGCAGATATTAACATTTCTGGTGCTGAGCTGTAGCCTTACAATATGACCTTGAGAAAATAAGTTAGTTCTTTGTTATTTTCTTGGTATGTTATCTTGCAAGACAATTTGAACTCTAGGTGAATGACAGCTAATAGGAAAGAATGCGGAAAAAGTGATTTTATGTGGAAGGTGGGAGAAAGGGAAAAGAAGGGAACTAAACAACACTCCATTTATTATCAAAACAGAAATAAACAATTATACTAAACTTGGAAGAATGATTAAATGACACTAAGTTTCCAGTCACAATTAGAATATGATTTATTTTAGGTTATATATTTAATGATATCTATGAAGGACATAATCTCTTCCTCTAAATTTTATGTGTAATACTTAAGTAGAAGAAAGATATAAGGCTCTTTCATTAAAATTCCAGGACATTCTTAGGTATTAGGTACCACTTCAAAAAATGTTTTAGAAATCTACATTTATGACCATAAGACAGAGTTTAGAATATAGAGTACAGGTATTTTAATCTTGCCATTTAAATTTTTTTCAGTATAGTTTAAATGACCTTAGTGAATGTATCTCAGAGCTTTCAGTTAGGTCTTTTCATTTGTATGCTTGGGCTACAAAGTGCTGTGTATATAATAGTTGTTAAAATGAATAATTATATTTTATGCATAACAGGAATTTAGGTCCAGTGCTTTTTAACAATGATGTAGGACAAAATTTTACATATAATCGTACTTCATATTAACTTGTAAGGGCAGAATTATTTTATGGGCATATCTGCCACTCGTTAGTATTTAAGTCAATTTCCTCTGAAGAGTTTGTTACAGGCTTAGTTGTGCTTTGCATACTTATTTCTTAAATTTAAAAAAAAATGCAGTCCATTATTTCATGAAATATGCAAATTTCATGTGTGCTTAAATTGAAAGCATTGTCATAGGTTAAGCATGGTATGTTTCATGCAAACTTTTCATTTATTTTGGGAAGAACGGAGTTTATTTTATACTCACAAATATGCACACAACTTCTGTCATATCCAGTGTCTAGATCTGAGAGCTATCTGATCATTTAATTATTAACCATGGTGAAGATATAGCAGCTCTTGATAGATATTAAATATATAAATTATGTACAATCAAGCCAGATATCCAAGGGTTAACTACCTTGGAGTTTAACACTGATACTTTCCTCTGAATTCATGTTAGAAGAAATCACTAAATTTGATACAGCCTTCTTCCAAGGTTCTTTCTGTAGTTGGGTAGATAAATGTACTCAATGGATCCAAGAATAAGAAGTGACACTCTGAATTGCTTTCCATAATATAATATTTGAGCTATCCTAGTGCATTTTTATTATAACTTATCAATTAAATTAAGAGACTGATTTTTTTTCTTGTAAATCTATGATTTGAAACCCAAACATATTTTTCTACATTACCTTTTGGGTTTGAATAAATCTATTGGTGAATTTGCTAAATCTAGTCACTGTTTACCAGATTTGGCCATTTTTGGAAAATAAGTTCAGGATTATGGGGTAAAGAGGAAACCCAGTGATGTTTGGTCTTTGACTCTTATCTTCCAATCTTCTCCTGAAATGGTGTCAGAAGAGAACAACAACAACAACAAAAAAAAAAAAAAAAAGAAGAAGAAGAAGAAGTAGTAGGAGAAGGAGAAGAAGGGAACACAACACAGAAAAAGCGAAGAATCTCAGGAATGAAATTCCTTCCGAAACTTGAGAAAGTTGTTCACATGCTCATTTCTGTTTGGACATTCGTTACATTTTAATGTACATTAGTCATGATATATTCTTTCCATGGCACTTTTCCTCAATGAAAATGCTTTCATACCAGTCTAATTCAGCTTGTGTTAGGTTCCATTTTCAGTTTGGAGTTTAGTACCTAAGTTAAATGATAAAAACATTTATTAAATATTTACTATAAAATCTACTAAATTTGGCATGAAAAGAGTAACTATGTTGTAAGATTGGCTTATGGATAAAATTAGTTAACCATTGAATACATTTAATAAAATAAGAAAAATGCTTTTAATAAATATTAACCATTATCATTATTATCTTTTATGGACAAGGGTTGTACTAAGATCTTTATATATATTACTTCATCTGATTCACACAAAAGTTCTATGTGGCTCTTAACCACTATTATACTGTGTTATATATGTGGATACTGAGGCAGAGAGAGGTTAAGTAACATACTGGTCCAACAGCTATTGTATAAAGGACCAGGAAGGGCAAGATAGGAGAGATTTACTTTCTATGTAAACATAATTTAGTATATGAAAAAATAATGGGGTAAGATTCCAGTAAACTTAAGATTTGAAATTTAAAACATGCACAAGCTTTTCCCATTGGTATGTGATGGTCTTTTCTAGATGATGTATAAAGAGGATGTGTACATTATATTCTTCTGAATATATTCTTTTTTTTTTAAGATTTTATTTATTTATTTGAGAGAGAGAGAATGAGAGAGAGCACATGAGAGGGGGGAGGGTCAGAGGGAGAAGCAGACTCCTCGCCAAGCAGGGAGCCCGATGCAGGACTCAATCCAGGGACTCCAGTATCATGACCTGAGCCAAAGGCAGTCGCCCAACCAACTGAGCCACCCAGGCGCCCCTGAATATATTCTTTATTGTAACTGGAGAACTGGTTCAATGACCATTTATAGTAGTTTTAAAAACATATGAACATAGTCAATATGACTATTGTAATTATTACCAGAGCAATCAATTCAAAAATATTAATAGATACAAGGCTATTTGTTTGACTGAATTGGCCAGTAATATAGTACACACATCAGAGCTGACTGGTTTATGAAGGGCAATTATTTCAGTCGCAATGGTATTGTGTTTCTAATGTATTGGCCCATAAAAAAAAATGGACATGTTCCTACAGGTAATCCTTCCCCATCAGTTTAAATATTTCTTCTTCCATTGCAATCATTTCTGCTATGAACAGACATAAACAATTCCTCCAGACTAAACGTTTTAGAATAATGTTGAGTGTTATAAATATTCTCATTGTCAAACATTTATTATTTATATTTTCTGAGTGTTTTAAAATTAAATCTGCCCTATTATGGTTTTATATGATAGAATACTTCATTTAATTATTATTAGGCCATTTCTTTTTAATTTAGTTTAAGAAGAAATATCCTTACATCTAGATTTGACTTTTCTGCAGAAAACATTACATACAATTTCTTTAACTTCCAGTCTGCTTAAAAATACTTTAATTCATTCTTTTAGATTTGCACAGAGTACATTGCCAACATAAACATATGGCAATGTCATATACTAGTCATTTGTCTTCCTTCTTAATGGTTGTTCCCATTTATTTATTTTATGTGTGTAGGCTGAGACCAGTGATGTGCAAAGAGTTAGGTATTGTTGAAACTGAAGGCAGAACAGTTCCTAGTGAGAAAGACATGAGGCAACAGAATAAAAAACAGCAACTTCTACAGATCACATAAATGCAAGAGAAATTGCACACTGAAGAAGGAATTTGAGCATATTTTGCCTGAAAAAATTGTAAAACTACAAAATACAGGTTTATAGTCTCTAACCTTGTAAAGCTCATTATTTTATATTATATATATTGACCACGTTAGATGTGACTTATTATGTTCAGGCTCCATATAAACTGATTTCAACAATAACTCTTTGAGGAAGGCAGAGTGGGTATGCATCCTTATTTATAGATGTAGAACAATGAAACTCTAAGAAAGTCAGACTGAAAGTGATACTTGGGTCTTATGGTTCTGAGTGATACTATTTCAGATCTTTGATCTTAAAGACAGACCACTGTTTAAAGGAGGAAAATTATACTCCATGTCTTCTGCCTAATGGATAATTTAGCTAACTTTTCCAAGCAGTAAATAATCCCATGGCTACCCAATAACTTATTTTGTTCTCCCTTTGATCTCAGATAACCTTAAAGAACATTCCTCTCTTTCACCTTCCTCCTGTTATCACACAGGTAATCACCTTCTGGCAAGTTCCTTCCCCTTATAGATGTCAGTGATAAATGAGGTGAAGCATTTGTGAAGGGCCCTTGCTCCTAATAGTTACACTACTCTGCTGGATAAGAGTCCTCTCTGGATTGTTCAAATTCTTCAGAGCTGAAAAGTTTCCTCATTTGAAGTAGTCAAGGAAATACTATCCTGAGAGCAGAAGATCAGTGAAATGAAGAGATTTGTGCTCTAACCTACTTTATCCAAAAATGAGAATTCCTTTTTTGGGAGAAATTTTCCACTTAAATTTTAGTTTTCAAGGACAAATAGAGAATCTTATTCAAGTGCATATGTTGTTTAGGGCCAGCACATTGTTAACTATCTATAATACCTGTTAATGAAATCAATTGTTATATAATTAGGAAAACTGTAACTCATAAAAAATGATAAAAGGTCTTGAGTGGAGATAATTCTCACAGTAGAGAATTTATAGTGCATTGCATAAAATTTGTGTAGGAGGCAACACTTCACTTTTGTATCACTGATAATCACACTTCACTTGCTAAAACAGTTTATAAATTGATGATCCCTCTAAGCATAATAACCTTGAAACACTAAATTCAAAAACAAAACAAAACAAAACAAAATAGTAGTTTTATAATTATTGTCCTAATCTTTCTGAATAGGAAGCCATAGATGCTATTATGCCTAGAAATGTGTGGCAGCATGTATATTTATGAGCTTGATAGGGAACACAATTTATGGTGCAGTAAATACATTTTTGAGAAGAAAGGCTAAGTGTTGTGCTTGCCGGGAATTTTCCTCTTAATGAAAACCTGTTGTACGATGTAGCCTTAATTTAGAACCCATAGATTTAGAGTCCCTATACACACTGTTCATAGTTAAAATTATGTGTAAATCACTGTGCACACACAAAGAACAATATATTTTCATTTTTTTATCCTTTAGAGATTGTTCTTAAGTATTTTTGTCAGAACAATAATTATACATAAAATTAGACGGTAATAGATGATCCTTGAGTGAATGTACTGATATATTTTCCCCTAGGGACTTTGCTAATGTCATATACTGCCAAGGGATCTATATTTTTTATCAGTAAATTATGTGTAACTATTTCTAATGTCTTGCAATAGTGACTCTCTTTCTGAAGCATTACTCCATTTAGAGAAAGTAAAATAGACTCTTTTTTTTTTTTTAAAGATTTTATTTATTTTTTTGACAGAGACAGAGACAGCGAGAGCAGGAACACAAGCAGGGGGAGTGAGAGAGGGAGAAGCAGACTCCCTGCCGAGCAGGGAGCCCGATGCGGGACTCGATCCCAGGACACTGGGATCATGACCTGAACCGAAGGCAGTCGTTAACCAACTGAGCCACCCAGCCGCCCATAAAATAGACTCTTAATACATAGTAAGAATTCAAATTTAATGTTAGAACCAAATTATTCAAAGCATTAAGTACAAATCTGGATGAGCCGTTTTTACTTAGCACTAATTTCTAAAATATTTAAATAGGGACAGCATTATTATTTTTTAACAAATAATTTAATACTGTGAAGGAGTGCTGTGCTGTACTCAGCACAGCAAATGGTATCTAAAGATCCAGCTTCTGTCTGGAATTTGGTGTAAGAATTTAATATTACCCATTCATTCACTCAATCTGCTGGGTTCTAAGAACTGTGTAAAAGTGCTATTTCAGCCATATTACAAATATAAGATGTAACTTTCATTCAAGTAAACTTCCATCTCTGGGGGAACATAAAATTAAGCAAGTGAATTAATTCAAGAGATAAACAATTTCTGAATGAAACAATTCAGGACTAATTGACATGGGGAGACCAATCAATGTTGTTTGGACTTTAATTAGGCAGAAGGAAAGAACATTTTAAGGGTTGAAGAAACAGCACTAACAGGAAGTCAAGTCACTTAGCATGGATGGGCATTGAATTCCTCTTCAGGATAGAAGAAAAGAGAATACAATTGTGTGAAAAAATAAAATGCTAGAAATTACCTCAACAAACTTGTTCTCAAAATAGAAGTCATCTGACACATTCTAAAAACTGACTTTCATAATATTTTTGAGTCTTTCAAAAACTATTCCAAAAACTTGCTTAGATAAGCTGTCCCATGGTTTATCAATCTTTACATTAATAATAACTATGATTTTCTGAGTCAACACTTTGCATGCTTTGAATAAAATGAGCCATTTATAATACAGAACCTGGCATAGATTAAATACTCAATAAATTATTCTCTCATTTAATCTTCACCCATCAAACTCCCACTAGTTTCATTTTCTTCAATCTCACGTTATGCAAATTTTCTTCTATTAATATCCCCTGCCCATTTTTCAAATATTTAGACACTTAGGATGGTTCACCATTACCATGTAGAGCAAAAGTCCCTGAATGAGTCTTTTAAAAGTTAAAAAAGGAAAGCTGTATTTTTCTACACAGCGATTTATATTTTCCACTTTCCTCCCCTCCCCCATATAACTGTTAGATAGTGCTTACATTACATTGTGTCAGATATTCCTCTAAGCTCTTTATGTACAGTAACACATTTAACCTTTGACAACCTTGGAAAATAAGAATTATTCACATTTTAAAGATGAAAAGGTTAAGAAACTTGTTTAAAGTCAAATCAGTAGCAGTAAGTGGTTTAAGATTTGGTATAAACAATTTCTAAATCCAGGATTTTGTTAGCAATTTCTTTCACTTGAAGACTTTAACTGACTTTTCTTCGATTCTACTGTTTTCCTTCTATTTGTGTACACAATGAAACATAGTTTCATTCCAAGATTGATTTCATCTGATGCTCTTGGTGTCAATCGTTACATCTTAACCACTATGATACATCAGTGGGTGAATGGATAGAGGGGTTTGCAGTGTTAACTCATACAACACCTAATACAATGTACAACTCAATTATAGGTAACTAACTAAAAGAAATTGATTGGCGCAGTCTTGGATCTTCTATTTGTCTACAAAAAATTTGGTTGGGAATGAGTATTGATTGTCCAAACTTCTCCAAATCTGTTTTCTATGGCCTTAAATTTTTACCAGAGTTAGCTCTGGTATCTTTTCTTATAAGGGCATTAATCTCACCATGAGGGCCTCGCCATCATGAACTGATTTAAACCTAGTTTTCTCCCAAAGTTTCCATCTCCAAGTTCCATTACAGTGAGTAGTAGCACTTCAACATATGGATTTTATGGAAACACAATTCAGGCAATAGCAGTTTCTTAAAATAAAAATACCCTACTTTCTTAAAGTCTTAAATACCCAAAGTAAGTACATTCCCAACAAAGAGAAAACTCAGTAGAAATGCTAGATATCGTTTGACTGTAACTCAGAAACACTTAGGGAAACAACTTGAAAAATCATATATGCTTTCTATTTCTAAAGGTGACAATCCCAATTTTATACTTAACTTTGAGTTGAATTTCATATTTTGAACCATTTTATAGTTAAACTGAAGTTTCTCCAGGAGTTTTCAATCACTTAAAAAAATCCTCCAAAATGGGTACAGAATAGTAATATAAGTGTATTTATTGTTGAAGTGGCTCTTATCATGCAGTCTGGTCATATTTGGTCCAAATCTATACTACTCTGTACTTAATTCATGTAAATCTTGACTTTCCACGACTCTGATGGTTGTTACTAGGGAACTATTTATTGACTTTTCCATAAGAGGCACTTGTTTCTTTCACTAATTCTTGTATTCATTCCAGTTTTATCTTATTCATATTTTTCAATATTGACATTGAATTCAATCCCTAGATTTGCCAAAGATTTCTCTTTACATGAGCCTCAAACCTAACTGACACTTTTCTAACCTACTATCCAATTCACTATTCCATACTTTTTAAATTGATACTGAACTATTGATAATGAATGTATAGTCTGAACCCTGACATTTAAACAGTTTTGTAGATAATATTTATTAGATTTCAGTAAGAAAACATTAAAAACTTCTTATCAATTTCATGAGTATGTGAATAGCATTCTTATTATGCATACATATCCTTAGGATCTTATCGTTTAAAAAAATTACAATTGTTAATCCAAATATGGCCTTGAAAACATATTTATTTTAATATATAATGAAAATCATTCTCTTAAAAATAGCCATGAAACCTAATTTTAAAATGTTTACATAAAATGATTTTAATTTTACTTCTTTCCTACCATTTTGTTCAAACTGGAAATCATATATGATAACTTATAAAATTATTTATCATAAAATAATTCTAACACTTGGATTAAAAACTATGTAGCACTTATAATTTCTGCATGATGTGATCCTAGAAAGTCAGATGTTCTTTTCTTGGGAGTTTATACTTCTCATTTTAAGGGGAAACATATGACAGACAAGCTACTTGATAGAAACCCCCAGCAATGATTTCAGAGATAGAATTACATAATTTAGGATTCTCCATGTTAAGGTGTTAAATAAAACTATACTTTGAGGTTACTTTCTACTCTTCTAAATATCAGAAATTACTAACCCTAAATATTATTATTTAACATAATTTTCTCTTTGGAGGCCTTTACTAAGTGTCCAGTAACCCTAATTGAAAGATGTTAAGTTCAGAAAGTTTTAATTCTACAATATTCTTTGTATTTTGTGCATTGTCAACTAAAGAGACTGCTAATATATTGCCAAATCCACTGGGATTTACCCACTCCAGTGTTAATAGACTAACTCCCACAAATCATAGACTAACACTTGAGAATGAATAATGGTCTTTAGGATATATGATGTATTTATCTGAATAATAATGAAGACTCGGCTATCTGTAAAGGAACTTCTGAAGGCTGTACTTCATTTTTTTTTTTTTTATTGCTATGACAGTAGGAGAGAAATGAGAGAAAGGATATATGAGAGATTCCCACTGGGACTTAGCCATTTAAATCATATATTATTTTTGCATTGTTAGGATGATACTTCTCTGATCCTCAATTTCAGTCACTTGTTTTAGTTGCTAACTGTAGGAATTAAAGACAGACTTTAGTTCTAAGAGTTATGGGGGAAAAATAAAAAGCATAACCAACAGTGTTAGTTTTTTTAAACAAATATATTCACAAATAGATGTGCAAAGTAACATTATCTATATCCATCCTATCTTTGAAATCTTAAAAATCCTGGGACTGTATGTGGACTTATTTTGCTGATGAGCTGAAGGCTAAAAGTTTAAGTGTTTACTTCATAGGTTATAAGAGTATATCTAGAACATTAATGACTAGAGTCAAATAGATATGTGTTTGCATTACTTTCTCTGAAAGTCTTATTAATATACTATAAATGTATCCGAAATCCAGTGAAAATATATGCAATGAAGAACATGATAAATTTAAATTTATTTAAACAAATTCTAAAAGATTGTCTTACTGTACAGAAAAAAGGGGGGGGGATGGTCCACATATCTGAGATTCTACTGTGGGAATGAAGAGTATAGGCAAAATGCATGAAGTAAATCAGTGAAATCTCTCACCAATAATGATCTACATCCTAAGACTCCCTCTCCAGTACACCCATTATGTACAAATGTCATATTTCATTTCAAAGACAGTTTCTGTAGGTGGATTGATTTGCAGCATTAAAGCTGAGCAGGAATAAATACCAGCATCAGAACAGAGAATCCTTCTTCAAAATATTTCAACATTAATAATAAAGAAAATGCAAGTATGGGCAAAGGGAATAAAAAATTAATTTGTATCCAATGAAAAATATTTTCAATAAGAGAAATAATGGATGTTCAACAAAGAAAAGCATTTTCCCAGATGTTTAAATGGAATTGTTATACTAAATAAACACTACTTAAACTAATAGGAAAACTGAGTAGGTTTCATGGTCATGAAATAAAAATGATAAATATAATCTTGACAAATACTAGACATAATGCTTTAGAAAATAAAGTACAGGGGCACCTGGTGGCTCAGCCGGGTTAATTGTCTAACTCTTGATTTGGGCTCAGGTCATGATCTCAGAGTTGTGAGATGGAGCCCCACATCGGGCTCTTTGCTGGGCATGGAAGCTGCTTAAGATCCTCTCTCTCCCTCTCCCTTTGCCCTCCCAACTCACTCTAAAAAAGAAAGAAAGAAAGAGAGAGAGAGAGAGAAAAGAAAGAAAGAAAGAAAGAAAGAAAGAAAGAAAGAAAGAAAGAAA
>NW_023270431.1:11921899-11924384 GCF_011800145.1 Mirounga leonina
GAAGGAAGGAAGGAAGGAAGGAAGGAAGGAAGGAAGGAAGGAAGGAAGGAAGGAAGGAGAACGAAGAAAGAAAGAAGGAAGGAAGGAAAGAAAGAAAAGAAAGAAAGAGACAGCAGCTCCGCGTCACGGGCGTCGAGACCATTCTGCGGCGGCAGTGCAGCTCGAGCGGGACCGCGCCGGAGGACCTCAGCAGCCATGTCAAAGCCCCATAGCGATGTCGGCACTGCCTTCATCCAGACCCAGCAGCTGCATGCAGCCATGGCTGACACGTTCCTGGAACACATGTGCCATCTGGACATCGACTCGCCACCCATCACGGCCCGGAACACTGGCATCATCTGTACCATCGGCCCAAATTCCCGATCGGTGGAGATGCTGAAGGAGATGATTAAGTCTGGAATGAATGTGGCTCGTATGAACTTCTCTCATGGAACCCACGAGTACCATGCAGAGACCATCAAGAACGTGCGCACAGCCACGGAAAGCTTTGCTTCCGACCCCATTCTCTACCGGCCGGTTGCCATGGCCCTGGACACCAAAGGACCCGAGATCTGAACTGGGCTCATCAAGGGCAGCGGCACTGCGGAGATAGAGCTGAAGAAAGGGGCCATGCTCAAGATCACTCTGGACAATGCCTACATGGGCAAATGTGATGAGAATATCCCGTGGCTGGACTACAAGAACATCTGCAAGGTGGTGGAAGTGGGCAGCAAGATCTATGTGGATGATGGGCTTATTTCTCTGCAGGTGAAGCAGAAAGGTGCTGACTTCCTGGTGACGCAGGTGGAGAACGGTGGCTCCTTGGGGAGCAAGAAGGGTGTGAACCTCCCCGGGGCTGCTGTGGACTTGCCTGCTGTGTCAGAAAAGGACATCCAGGATCTGAAATTTGGGGTAGAACAGGATGTAGATACGGTGTTTGCATCTTTCATCCGCAAGGCCTCAGATGTCCATGAAGTCAGGAAGGTCCTGGGAGAGAAAGGGAAGAACATCAAGATAATCAGCAAAATTGAGAATCATGGGGGAGTTTTGATGAGATCCTTGAGGTTTGATGAGATCCTGGAAGCCAGTGATGGCATCATGGTGGCTCGTGGTGATCTAGGCATTGAGATTCCCACAGAGAAGGTCTTTCTTGCTCAGAAGATGATGATTGGGTGGTGCAACCGAGCCAGGAAGCCTGTCATCTGTGCAACGCAGATGCAGGAGAGCATGATCAAGAAGCCCCGTCCCACCCGGGCTGAGGGCAGCGATGTGGCCAATGCAGTCTTGGATGGAGCCGACTGCATCATGCTGTCTGGAGAGACAGCCAAAGGGGACTACCCGCTCGAGGCGGTTCGTATGCAGCACCTGATTGCCCGTGAGGCAGAGGCTGCCATCTACCACTTGCAATTATTTGAGGAACTCCGCCGCCTGGCGCCCATTACCAACGACCCCACAGAAGCCGTCGCCGTGGGTGCCGTGGAGGCCTCCTTCAAGTGCTGCAGTGGGGCCATAATCGTCCTCACCAAGTCTGGCAGGTCTGCTCACCAGGTGTCTAGATACCGCCCCCGCGCCCCCATCATTGCTGTGACCCGGAATCACCAGACTGCTCGCCAGGCCCACCTGTACCGCGGCATCTTTCCTGTGGTGTGTAAGGACGCAGTGCAGGAGGCCCGGGCTGAGGACGTGGACCTCTGGGTGAACTTGGCCATGAATGTTGGCAAGGCCCGAGGGTTCTTCAAGAAGGGCGATGTGGTCATTGTGCTGACTGGGTGGCGCCCTGGCTCCGGCTTCACCAACACCATGCGTGTCGTGCCTGCGCCGTGATGGGCCCCAGAGCCCCTCGTCCAGCCCCTGTCCCATCCCTGTTCCCCAACCCATCCATTAGGCCAGCAATGCTTGTAGTGCTCACTTGGGGGCTGTCACGTGGCACTGGTGGGCTGGGATGCCAGGGAAGATTAATGCCTCTGTAAAACATGACTGTTTTTTAGGACCCTGTTCAGGTGAGGTGATCCAGAGCTGGGTTGCACATCATGTGACCTCACCCAAGCAAGGGACGAAGAAAGGCTGCAGGACTGGAAGCCCCAGAGCTTAACGTGGAGGGCAACAGCTCCTGCTTATCCTCCTTTGCGTACTCCATTCGGTACCTATGGAAAACGGGTACCAGAGAACTCCCAACCCTGGCCTGCGGTCAAGAGACCGCCAGCAAGAGTAGCAGCATAGGGCACTGGTTCCACTTTAAGGAGACTGGCTCAGGCCCTCACTTGCTTCTCCACGTCCCTCAGTCTCCCCCACTCCCACCTCGTGTGCCTTGTGCACTACTGTTCCTACACTCAGCTGTCGCTGCAGGCAAACACTTCACCCTCCGCCCTCCACCCCCCACTTTCCCCACTGCTGCAGCCGCCCCCAGGCCTGTTGCTATAGAGCCTACCTGTGTGTCAATAAACAGCTGAAGCACCAAAAAAGAAAGAAAGAAAGAAAGAAAGAAAGAAAGAAAGAAAGAAAGAAA